>NC_089587.1:12905551-13205551 GCF_019320115.1 Miscanthus floridulus
CCCCCTTTTCCTCGTCCTTCTCCCTCCGCCCACTCGCCTCTCTCACCCTTGGCCCGCGTCCTCTTCCCCCGTTCCGGGCACGTCCCGCGTCCCTCTCATTCGTTCCCCCCCGAACGCCCTCTCTTTTATCGCGCCGCCCCCTCCGCTTCCATCCTCTCCCCGTCCCCGTCGCACCTCGGCCACCCCGAAAACCCCCCCCGCCCTCTGACGCCCTCCATCCCCCCGACACCATAGGTGAGTAGTAGAGTAGCAGTGGTAGTATGTTTTAGTAGAAGTAGAGTTCGGTAGAGTAGTAGTAGTAGGTGGTTGTGGTGGTGGTAGTAGTAGTACAATAGGTGGTTGTGGTGGTAGTAGTAGTAATAGGTGGTGGTGGTGGTGGTGGTTGTAGTAGTAGAAGAGTAGAGTGGCGGCGGTGGTGGTGGTTGTAGTAGTAGAAGAGTAGAGTGGCGGCGGCGGCGGCGGTGGTGGTGGTGGATTAATGTGACTTGGCAATGATATGTTGAATTGAATGCATATGTATATGTGGTTGTCGGCCATCGTGCCATATGTTTTTTTGCAGGTTTTGGATACCTCACCGTGCAGGGGAGGTTTTGTCGAAATTTTGAACTGAGATAGTATTTTGTTCTTTTTTTGCAGAGAAGAGCCGTCGTAGCCGAGCCAGAGTATCTCGGCGACCCCAATCGTCTTCCTCGCCGCTGCGGGTCTGCCTGCACCGCGTCACCTCGCCACTGCACCAACCCACCATGGCCCCGCTAGCCTGACTCCACCGCCACCCTAGGTATAACCCCTCTTTCCGTATCATGGTCGTAGATCGCGTAACCCAGTTTGGCGTCTCCCGTTCGAAAGAGATACGGTTGGAGGTATGCAGATCTTTGCATATCTACGACCGTATCTGTTTTGGATTGTCCATGTTTTTTGGACAGCCCGCGGATGCGTAGATGGGTTAGTTTTCAAGGTTTGTTTTGATCCGAGATAGAGTTTCGGCATCACCTCCCTGATGTTCTTCGGATACACACTCTTCTTTGGCAAGATGTGCATCTGGAGAACAGCGGGGAGGTGCTACCGAAATTCTGTCTCGGATAGGAGTAGAGCATGGAGACTAACCTCATCTACGCATCCACGGGTGGGATTAGGACCTATCCTCACCTATTAGACAGTAGGAACACCATGTAGATGCAATTGATGGTTAGTTTGCTCGGTGATACATATGTTAGAGGATGGATGACCGTCAGTGGATGTACACAGGCCGAAGAAGTCAGAGTGATTACACCAATGAATGGATGAACAAGACCAATGCTTTCTTGAACAGTGCATTTGGCAAGGCTGCTAAAGGACATTGCCTAGTTTTGTGTCCCTATAGTAAATGTGGAAACAGGAGAAGGGTAAATAAGGTGGAAATGGGTAAACATCTTGTGAAGAATGGATTTATGCCGGACTACACCCGGTGGGTCCACCATGGTGAAGCCCATCGTATGAGAGAGGAGGTGGTGAGACCACGGGTGGAGGCTTTTGATGCTAATGTTGGGGTAGCAGACATGTTAGATGACTTTCACCAAGGACAGTTCAATGAGGGACGTGAGAAGGAGGAGATGGAGGCAGCCACACAGGCGTTCTACGACATGATGGACTCAGCACAGAAACCCCTTCATGATCGGTCAACGGTGTCTCAACTGGATGCCATTGGATGCTTAATGGGGTTGAAGTCCGAGTTAAACTTGAGTCGAGAAGGCTTCGATAAGATGTTGGCCGTGATTGGCACCCTGCTTCTGGAGGGCCACATTCTGCCAAAGAGCATGTACGAGTCACAGAAACTCCTTCGTGCACTTAAGATGCCGTATGAGCAGATACATGCTTGTCCGAAGGGGTGCGTCCTATTTAGGAAAGAACATGAGCATGCAAAGTTCTGTCCAAAGTGTAAATCCTCTAGGTACCTGGAGGTAGACTCTAATGATGGCCACAAGAGGTAACTTATGATCCCCATGAAAATCCTATGTTACCTTCCATTCCTACCGAGGATCCAATGGCTATACATGACCGAGGAATCCGCGAAACAAATGACATGGCACAAAAATGGCAAACGGTACAATCCTAACAAGATGGTACATCCATCCGATGGTGAAGCTTGGATCCGCTTTAATGACAAACATCGTGACAAAGCAGATGAGGCTCGTAATGTATGTGTCGCGCTGGCAGCAGATGGGTTCAATCCTTATAGAATGATGGCTGCCCCATACACATGTTGGCCCCATCTTCGTTATCCCCCTTAATCTCCCCCCTGGCATCTCCTTTCAACGACATAACGTATTCTTGTCGTTGATAATTCCTGGACATCCAGGGAGTAATATGGGTGTGTTCATGGAGCCCGTGTTTGAAGAATTGGTCCGTGCTTGGGACGGAGGGGTATGGACTTACGATCAAGCTACAAAGACAACCTTCAAAATGCACGTTTGGTACCACTACTCCCTGCATGACTTCTTGGCGTATGGGATATTCTGCGCTTGGTGTGTTCACGGGAAGTTCCCATGCCTAATATGCAAGGAAGGTGTGAGGTTCATTTGGTTGCAGAAGGGTGGCAAGTATTCGTCGTTCGACAGACATCGTCAATTCCTACCTCTTGACCATCTATTTAGACAAGACATCAAGAACTTTATGAAAGGTGTCAAAGTGACAAACCCTACACCATGGATGATGACTGGTGTCGAGGTTCATGCTCAGATAGTTGCTCTCATGCCCAATGAAGAAGGTGGTTTTGTGGGATATGGTGAGCAACATATGTGGACTCATATCTCGGGCATGACGAGGCTCCCCTATTTCGATGACCTTCTTCTGCCACATAACATTGATGTAATGCACACTGAAAAGAATGTCGCCGAGGCACTTTGGGCAACACTCATGGACACTGAAAAGTCTAAGGACAACCCTAAGGCTATAGTGGACCTGGCAACGTTGTGCGATAGACCAAATCAAGAGATACAGCCTCCTAGTCGTGGCAAGACCTAGAGAAGGCCTAAGGCTGATTTCATCTTGAAAAGGGACCAAAAGGAGGGAAGTACTTGAATGGATCCAGACGCTAATGTTTCCTGATGGGTATGCAGCGAATCTAAAGAGAGGAGTGAACTTAGGCACTCTACGAGTCAACTGGATGAAGAGTCATGACTACCACATATGGATTGAGTGGCTTCTTCCAGCGATGGTTCGAGGCTATGTCCCGGAGCATGTCTGGCAAGTACTGGTAGAGTTGAGCTACTTATTCTGCCAGCTTTGTGCCAAGGAGCTCTCTCGGACCGTCATTGATGACTTGGAAAAAGTGGCACCCGTGTTGCTCTATAAGTTGGAGAATATCTTTCCACCCGGCTTCTTCTTGCCGATGTAGCATTTGATTGTGCACCTCCTATATGAGGCATGGATGGGGGGCCCGTGCAGGACCGTTGGTGCTATCCAATCGAGAGATGTCTGAAGACTCTTCGCAAAAAATGTAGAAATAAAGCCAAAATTGAGGCTTCCATTGCAGAGGCATACATTCTAGAGGAGGTGTCGAACTTCACAGAGAAATACTACACTGAGAACCTTCCTAGCGTTTATAATCCACCCCCTCGTTACAATGCTGGCGAAAATGAATCGAACCTTAGCCTTTTCCAAGGGCAACTCGGAAGCGCAAGTGTATCGACCACTAAGCAATTGAAAAATGAAGAGTGGCGTAGTATCATGCTATATGTGTTGACCAACCTTGTCGAGGTGCAGCCGTTCATTGGGTAAGTTCTAAACGAACTTGTTTCATTTCGCTGTATGTCCTTGTTTCTTTGTTCAACCCCCTTATTTCTCATTGGTACAGGGAATTTCTTTGTCAATCCTGGCATGGATCAAGGCAACCTACCCCGTAAGAAAATGATACCCTTCTTTCATAGGGTGCGGGACCAGAGAGCCCCAATTTCATTTGTTAGTTCAAACAGAAAGCCCAAACTGATGCGCCTATAAGTGATGAGCTGAGATAGGTTGCAAACGGCTATGCCGTTAGGGTCAAGTCATTTACCGGTTATGATGTGAATGGATATCATTTTCACACAGCAAGCTACGAGCAGAGTCGGCCCAATCAAAAAACCACAAACAGCAGAGTTGTTATGCCCGGCACTGATGGACTCGACTATTATGGAAGAATTGAAGAAATCTACGAACTATCATTCTATGGTTCCAAACCTCTTACTCCTATCATATTCAAATGCCACTGGTTTCATCGTAGAGTAACAAGACGGACCCCTAAGCTTCAGCTAGTCGAGATTCGATAGGATTCCGTCTATCTAGGAAAAGATGTCTACATTGTGGCTCAACAGGCTGTCTAGGTTTATTATACGTCATACGCGTGCAAAGACACCGAGCATCTTAAGGGTTGGTCTATTGTGCATAAGGTATCGCCACACGGTAAACTACATGTCCCAAACGATGAAGATTACAACTTTAACCCAAACACATATGATGGAGAGTTCTATCAAGAAGAGGGGCTACAAGGGAGGTTTGACATAGACTTAACCGAAGAGATAGGAATGGAAGTAGACAATGAAAGGGATGATGACGAGGGTGCTGGAGACGAGGTGCGAAATCTAAAGGACATACAAATGCTTGAGCAATTACGTTTAGGCAATGACAATGAAGACAACATTCCTCCTTCGGATAGTGTTGATGAGTTGGACAATGTTGATAGTGATGACGAGACCTATGATCCAGCTAATCTCAATCATGAAGATTATTTCTAATACATGTAATACTATGTTTTTGTAATTATGTTTTGTTCTTTTTTGCATATATTTCTAATACATGTATTACTATGTTTTTTGTAATTATCTTTTATTCATTTTTGCACCTATTTCTAATTATGTCTTGTTTTTCTTTTTTATTGCAGGTGATTGAACAAAGATGGTGGGCGACCGTCATTGGTCCGTGAACTCGATTTACCAAAGACCACGCCGGCTGCAGGAGGACGCAGAGGGGGCGGTGGAGGGATCAGACAGGAGGAGGAGGAGGAGGACCGCCAGCTGCAGGAGGGGCCGTCTCCTCCCACGCCGTGTGTGGAGGAGCTGGAGGAGGAGGTGGCGCTCGTGGACGAGTCGGACGAGGAGCTGGTTCGGTAGACTGACAAGGAGGAGGGGCCGCACGAGGATGAGTCTCCTCCCACACCGTCAGAGGCAGCAGGCATGGGTTCCGCTTCCTCCGACTCCTCTTCAAGTGTCTACTTGCAAGGTCCCATGAGCCTCCCACAGGTTCCGCTTCCTCACCAACGCCCAGTGATTCGCTCCAAAGGGCAAAAGTAAGTAACTTTATATGTTATCACCACTACTTCATATGATATGATGAAAAAAAACTAATAATTTTTCTTATTCACTTGTGTAGGAACTGGGTGGTAGCGCACGGCTAGTCAACAGCATCATGGGTCTTCTGTGCAGGCAACACTTCCCTGGCATTGTCATGTACGCATCGAAGATGGAGCCGGCCTACTCGTTTGACCACTACGCCATCACCCCCAATGCGGAGTACCCCAACAAGGCATGGCGGGTGAAGGCAGAGTTTTGGGTAAGTCTCCCTCGCACAACATTGCTCAATACATCGCATTCATTGGACTTTTCTCAAAATAATGAATGTATACATCACTTTTGTATGCAGACTTATTACAGATGCGAGGAGGGATTTGAGGCCAGGGCGGAGCAGGTGACTACCAAAGCATGTAAAAAACTCATCACCGACATGCATCATGAGGTGTGCATCTAGGCCATCGTAGCCTACTATGGGTCGAAGCTTGGAGAGAGGAAAACCAAGAAAGACGCAAGAGAGATGCAGCTGACCCGGGAGCAGTACCTTGAGGTAAATGAAGAACATCAATATTGATTCGTTTTGAGATTAAGTTGGTTTAATTTGATCTTCTTATAGATCCAATACTTGATGACGTGTAGATGATTCCCTGGTGGTGCCAAGCGTATCCTGAGTGCTGGGCGGTGGTGGTGGAGAGGTGGTTCACGGAGGAGTAACTCAAGATGCATAGGGATGTCCGGGACCGTTGTTTGCAGATGCAAGGTCCAGCACACCATCAAGGCAGCCGTAGCCTCACCGGATACAAACAAGCATGGGTACGCGAATTCATTTATCTATTGTGACGCTCAGTTATGCCTAATTTCTAATCATCGTGCTGTCTTTCTCGTAGTCAGCGTCACATAGTGGCCAGGCTTGCTCAGACTTCTAGGCATGGTGTATGGCCCACAAGGGCAAGGTGACGTCCGATGTCTCCTTCAACCTGGAGGACCCGCCCGAGGCATACACGAACCCGAGCGTCCACTCCCGCATCAGTAAGTACACTGAGGTGGCGAGGTCGCTCCATGGGCCAGACCACGATCCGAGCACCCAGGACTTCGATGGAGAGGCCATCATGAGGGCGGGGCAAGGCAAGAAGCATGGGCGGTTCTGGCTTGGCGATGGCGTCATCGACACGGCCTCTACTCCCTCTCTCTCCCAGATCCGAGCACGTAGCATGAGCGAGAGCCCGGCCATTCGCACACGGTCGACCGCTGCACGGCACCGGGTCGACGCACTCGAGATTATTCCTGTTTTACTCGTCATACATTGATCTTTACACACCTTAATTAGCTTTGCATTACTGAAACATTGGAGTGAAATATTGTAGGCCCGGCTGAAACAAGAAATGAGGCAATGTCAGGAGCTGGAGGCCGGGCAGCAGAGGATGGCGGCCTAGCTAGAGGTCGAGCGTGTCGAGCGGCAGGCCCAAGCGCAGAGGCTGACGGATATTACGAAGTTCCTACAAGGGCTTGGGCAACGTGTGAGCTTCTCTCTGCCAGCTGGGCTGTTGGTTCCACCTCCGCCTCCGCGTCTTGCAGCTGCAGCTACTCCTATGAGTATGAAAGTTTTTTACTTTTGCTTGTGCTTTACTTGTATGGCCTCTACCTTCCTAGATTAGCTATCCAAATAATCGTGTCTCACATGCAATCTTTTCTCCTTTGTGTAGTCTCCATCTGACGGTGGTACGAATAATCCACCTCATGCACCTCTGAATGATGGTGCTAGGCCTTCACCACAGTCGCAGTGGTCGAGATGAGTGCACGTTGTATTTTTTTCATTTGTTGTTTACTTGGTGATGAACTTGTGATATACTTGTGATGCACTTGTGGACTTTGATGGACTTGTGATGGACTTGTGGATTTATTTTGATAGACTTGAGCACTTATTATTATATATGTGATATATATTGTGATGAATGTGATATGTGCGGATGAATGTGTGGATGAATGAGATATATATGTGATGGATGAGATATATATGTGATATATGTTTATATGAATTTATTTGTCATGATGGAATGTAAAAAAAATAAAAATTGCCGTTTTGGGTCACTTTGCCGAGTGCAACACTCGGCAAAAGACCCCGTTGCCGAGTGCCATGGTCATAGCACTCGGCAAAGCTGGAAAAATGGACGCTCGGAAAACCATTTTTCCAGCTTTGCCGAGTGCCATGACCATGGTACTCGGCAAATAATTTTTTTTACAAAAAAAAATTCAAACTTTGCCGAGTGCCGGCAAGAGGGCACTCGGCAAAGATTTTTTTTTAAAAAAAATTCAAACTTTGCCGAGCACCAGCCAGGGGGCACTCGGCAAAGAATTTTTAGAAAAAAAATAAAACATCTTTGCCAAGGGCTAGATAGAGGGCACTCGGCAAAGAATTTTTTTTAAAAAAAATAAAAAATCTTTGCCAAGTGCGTGCAGGGTTGGCACTCGGCAAAGCGACCGTCAACGAGGTCGGCGCCATGACGGTCGCTTTTCTTTGCCGAGTGCCCCCGGGGCTCTCGGCAAAGCCTTTGCCGAGTACCCGATGAAAGACACTCGGTAAAGAGAGCTTTGCCGATCAATTTTTTACCGTGTGTTCTTTGCCGAGTGCTGCATTCAGCAAAAACTTTGTCGAGTGTAATTTGACCTTTGCCGAGTGCCTTAGGCACTCGGCAAAGAACCTGAATCCAGTAGTGAGTGGCGGGCTCCTCCTGAGCTGAGCCGCCAGGCACCGCATGGCCACCGAGGCGGCGTGCGCTATGCCTAGTCAAGTGCAACAACATCCTGCTAGACTCAGCGATGGAGGCGCACGTCGCCGACTTCAGCCTCGCCAAGTTCCTTAGCCGCGGCGCGTCCTGCTCTGGCGGCACAGGGGCGGTGGCGGCGGAGGAGTCCGTGTCGGTCATCGCCGGCGCGTACGGGTACATCGCTCCTGGTAAGAACTAAGAACGTGACGTCCGCTCGGCATACTGTTGCATACTGTGACAGCCACGGTGTGGTGCGTGCGAGTGGACGAGAAGACGGACGTGTACAGCTTCGGCGTGGTGCTGCTGGAGCTCGTCACGGGGCGCCACCCGCTCGGCGACTTCGGCGACGAGATCGACCTCATCCACTGGGCGCGGAGCGTCGTGCCGAGACCCAGGGACTGTTGACCGAGGATCGACGGACGATCACGAAAACATGAACAATATAGACTTGCCGATGACAAACGTCTGTATGTTGGCTTCTATTATTCAAACACACGACTCGGCTCAACTCACACAACGCTTACAAGCCGGCTTTATAGCCCACACCAACACAACACCCATGCAGCAGCCTTGCCCATCAATACGTGCACGAACGCTTCATGCTGGTGACCGCGAACTCCTGGCCACGAGCCGCTGCTCTCTCCACAAGAATAGATCTCCATCTTGACCACAGATTTGGGCCATGAGCCATTGCTCTCCACATGAATCAGTCTCCAGCTTGATTGTAGACTTGCCGCCATGCATGTTCAAGCCTTCTTCGCTAAACGTCGAAGACCTGGCCAACACCGACTCGAAGCACACCAGCGCATGCACACTTGCATGCAGCCATACACACCACGACGAACATGGCGTGGTTTACTCTAACTAACTCCCCCTAAACCACGACATCACCGTACGCCCTGCCCTACATCCACTACCGGACAGAGCATCTTTGTCGAGGGCCTGAGGATTTGCCGAGGGCAAATGCTCGGGCACTCGGCAAAGACTGTTTGCCGAGGGCCTAACCCTCAGCAAAGAATAGCCCTCGGCAAACACTCTTTGCCGAGGGCCAGACCCTCGGCAAAGACAAGCACACAGCAACAATAATTATTTGCCGAGGGCTAAACCCTCAGCAAAGGGCCGGCCCTCGGTAACACTGCCTCACACAATGTCCATCCCCTGCCATCAATCTTTGCCGAGGGCATCACCGTTAGGACCTCGGCAAAGACTTTTTAACCGTTTTTGAAAATTTTCTTTTACAAATTTCTTTGCCGAGTGCCCCTGGACCAGCGCTCAACAAAGACAGTCTTTGCCGAGTGCCAAGCTGGCACTCGGCAAATTTTCAATTTTTTTTGTTTTTTTGACCCCAAATTTTTTGTTGTTGGGCCTGCCTACATTGTTTACAACTTCATATTCAAATTTGGTGTTTTTTCTAGTTTTTTTGTTATATTTGGTTGATTAATTTGATTATGTTGAATTTTTCCGACTATTTCAAATTTGAACTGCATGTACATGAAATAATGGAATTTGGTCATTCAAAAAATGGTATTCATGGTATTTGGTGTATGTTGAGTCTCCATCCACAAACTCGCATCAAATTTCGCGCATCTTCTTCACGTAACATGACGAGCCACTTGCCAGAAAAGTGTTTTAAAATTATATAAAGTTCATACGAAGTCCAAAAATCACGAAACTTGTCGAGGTGTCATGTTATCGCATGCGTAGGCTGTGGTAAAAAAATGAGAATGTTTCGAGTAAGTTGCGACGTCATGTGGAGATGTCTGGGTCTTATGCATCTGACGTCGCAACTTGCTCGAAACATTCTCATTTTTTACCATAGCCTACACATGCGATAACATGACACCTCGACAAGTTTCGTGATTTTCGGACTTCGTATGGACTTTATATAATTTTAAAACACTTTTCCGGCAAGTGACTCGTCATGTTACGTGAAGAAGATGCGCGAAATTTGATGCGAGTTCGTGGATAGAGACTCAACATACATCAAATACCATGAATACCATTTTTTGAATGACCAAATTCCATTATTTCATGTACATGCAGTTCAAATTTGAAATAGTCGGAAAAATTCAACGAAACAAAACTAATTAAGGAAATAAAGTAAAAAAACTAAAAATTGTCCCAAATTTTGAAATGGAGTTTAATTACTATAGCAAGGCCCCAGAAAAAAATGGGGCGAAAAACAAAAAAAAATTTGCCGAGCGCCAAGTCAGAGGGCGCTCGGCAAAGAATTTTTTTTAAAAAAAATAAAAAAACCTTTGCCGAGTGCCGCTGGGCCTGGCACTCGGCAAATCTTTGAACCTAAATGCCATAATGGACCGGCCCAACCCCACCCCCTCCTCACTCGTCTCCCACCCGCCCCCGTGTCGCCGTGCCGCCGTCGCCGACCCCGCCGTCGTCCCCCTCCGGTGAGTTCCTGCCGGGCTCGCCCCGATGCCCCCGTCCCGCGTCCCCCGCCTCCGTCCCGGTGGCGCTCGCCCCGACGCCCGGCCGGTGCTCCCGCCTAGCCCCGGCGCTCGCGCCCCCACCCCGGCGGCCCCGCGCCCACGCCCTGGGTCCCCGGCCACCGCCCCGAGGTCGCCGGCGCCCCGAGCTCCGAGCTCCCCGGGGACAGCGACCCGGCCGGCCCCAAGCTCCCCCGCCGGCCCGAGCTCCACCGGCCCCGCCGTGCCCTGCGGCCGACCAGCAGAGGGAGAAGGAGAGGAGCAAGAGGAAGGTGCCGACCCGACCGCCCATCGATCCTCGCGCCGTTCCTACCGCCTGTTGATCCTCGCGCTGCTGCGGTCATCCCCGCAGTCGTCGCTGGCCCTCGCTCTTGCCGTTCTTGCCGCCAAGGTAAGCCCTACCCTTGTAGTGTTAGTAGTAGTAGTAGTAGTTAATAGTGTTAGTAGTAGTGTTAGTAGTAGTAGTTAGTAGTGTTAGTTGTAGTAGTAGTAGTGTTAGTTGTAGGGTTAGTAGTAGTAGTAGTAGTTAGTAAATAGTAGTAGTTAGTAAGTAGTAGTGGTTGTTAGTAGTAGTTAGTAGTGTTAGTTGTAGGCTTAGTAGTAGTAGTAGTTAGTAAATAGTAGTAGTTAGTAAGTAGTAGTGGTTAGTAGTAGTAGTTGTTAATAGTTAAGTAGTTCTTAGTATTAGTACTGTTAGTAGTTAAGTAGTTGTTAGTAGTAGTTGTAGGGTTAGTAGTAATTGTTGTTGTACTACTTCAATACTTTCATCTGCATGGAAAGAGAACTAAAGTACATGGCTCCTCTTGATATATTAGTGGTTGTTGGCCTTCGTGCCTATGTTTGGTATATATGTGGTTGTTGGCCTTTGTGCCATGTTTTTTGCAGGTTTTTGGAACCTCCCCATGCAGGGGAGGTGCTGCCGAAATTTTGAGTCGACACTAACCATTTTTGCCCTCTTTTGCAGGAGGACCTGTGGGAGGGACTCGGCGACCCCGATCATCTTCGTCGGTGCTGCGGGTCTTCCTGCACCGAGTCGACTCGCCACTACACCGACTCTCCACCGCCCCGCTACCCTGACCTCACCGGCACCCTAGGTATAACCCCTCTATCCGTATGTGGTCTTTGGTCACGTAACCTAGTTAGGTGTCTCCCGTCCGAAAGAGATACGGTTGGAGGTATACAGATCTTTGTATATCTGCGACCGTATCCGTTTCGGATTGTCCACGTTTTTTAGACAGCCCACGGATGCGTAGATGGGTTAGTTTCCATGGTCCGCTCTGGTTCAAGATGGTGTTTTAGCATCACCCCATGTTGTTCTCTAGATACACACTCTCCCTTGCAGGACGTGCATCGGGAGAACAGCAGGGAGGTGCTGCCGAAATTCTGTCTCGGAAAAGGAGCGGAGCATGGAAACTAACCTCATCTACGCATCCACGGGTGGGATTAGGACCTATCCTCACCTATTAGAGAGTAGGAACACCGTGTAGATGCAATTGATGGTTACATTACTATGTGCTATATATGTGGAAGGATGGAAGACCGTCAGTGGATGTACATGGGCCGGAGAAGCAGGAGTGACTTTGACATTGAGTGGGTGAATGGGATAGATGCTTTCTTGGAACATGCATGGAGCTCGGGTGTAGCTAAAGGACATTCTAAACTTTGGTGTCCCTGTAGCAAATGTGACAACAACAGAAGGGTAGACAAGGTGACCATGGGTAATCATCTTGTGTACAATGGTTATACGGCTGGCTACCACCGGTGGATCCACCATGGTGAAGTAGATCGTATAAGAGCGGAGGTGGTGAGACCATGCCTCGAGGCTTTTGATGATGATGCTGGAGTAGCAGACATGCTAGATGACACTCACCAAGCTCACTTCACAGAAGGACATGAGAAGGAGAAGATGGAGGAAGCCGCTAAGGCCTTCTACGAAATCTTGGACTCGACACAGAAACCCCTTCATGAGAGTACAACGGTTTCTCAGCTGGATGCCATTGGACGTGTTATGGGGTTGAAGGCCGAGTTAAATCTGAGTTGCGAAGGCTTTGATAAGATGTTGGCCGTGTTTAGCAGCATACTACCGGAGAAGCACATTCTGCTGAAGAACTTGCACGAGTCATAGAAACTACTTCGTATGCTTAAGATGCCATATGACAAGATACATGTTTGTCCGAAGGGGTGCGTCTTATTTAGGAAAGATCACAAAGATGCAAAGTACTGTCCGAAGTGTAAATCCTCAAGGTACCTGGAGGTAGACTCTGGAGATGGCCAGAAGAGGCAGCTTACGATCCCCGCGAAAGTCCTACGACACCTTCCGTTTGTGCCGAGGATCCAACGGCTTTTCATGACCGAGGAATCCGTGAAACATATGACATGGCATAAAGAAGGTGTACGGTACAAGCCATGGATGATGGTGCATCCGTCCGATGCCAAAGCATGGACGTACTTTAATGACAAACATCCTTACAAAGCAGCTGAGGCTCGTAATGTATGTGTCGCGCTGGCAACAGATGGGTTCAATCCTTATGGACAGTTGTCTGCCCCATGCACATGTTGGCCCCATCTTCGTTATCCCCCTGAATCTCCCCCCCCCCCGGCATCTCCTTTCAATGGCATAACGTCTTCTTGTCGTTGATAATTCCTGGACACCCGGGGAGTAATATGGGTGTGTACATGGAGCCTATGATTGATGAATTGATCGACGCTTGGGAGAAGGGGGTATGGACATATGACCGAGCTACAAAATCATCCTTCAAGATGCATGTTTGGTACCACTACTCCCTGCATGACTTCCTGGCGTATGGGTTATTCGCCGCCTGGTGTGTCCACGGGAAGTTCCCGTGCCCAATATGCAAGGAAGCTATGAGGTTCATTTGGTTGAAGAAGGGTGGCAATTATTCGTTGTTCGACAGGCATCGTCAATTCCTCCCTTCTAACCATCCATTCAGACAAGACATCAAGAACTTTACGAAAGGTGTTGTAGTGATAGACCCTAAACCGTGCATGAAGAGTGGTGCTGAGGTGCATGCTCATATAGATGCTCTCGTGCCTAATGAAGGAGGTGGTTTTGTGGGATATGGTGAGGAACATATGTGGACTCATAAGTCTAGCTTGACGAGGCTCCCCTATTTTGATGACCTTCTTCTGCCACATAACATTGATGTAATGCACACCGAAAAGAATATCGCCGAGGCACTTTGGGGAACTCTCATGAACACTGACAAGTCTAAGGACAACGTTAAGGCTAGAGTGGACCTAGCGACATTGTGTGATAGACCGAAGCAAGAGATGCGGCCTCCTAGTGGCCGAAACAAACAATGGAAAAGACCTAAGGTCGATTTCGTCTTGGAACCCGATCAAAGGAGGGAAGTACTAAAATGGATCAAGACGTTAATGTTCCCAGATGGATATGCAGCGAATCTGAGCAGGGGAGTGAACTTAGGCACTTTACGAGTCAATGGGATGAAGAGTCATGACTACCACATATGGATTGAGTGGCTTCTTCCGGTGATGGTCCGAGGCTATGTCCCTGACCATGTCTGGCAAGTGCTGGCAGAGTTGAGCTTTTTCTTCCATCAGCTTTGTGCCAAGGAGATATCTCAGACCGTCGCTCAGGACTTGGAAAAAGCGGCACCTGTGTTGCTCTATAAGCTGGAGAAGATCTTTCCACCTGGCTTCTTCTTACCCATGCAGCATCTGATTGTGCACCTTCTGTTCGAGGCACGTTTGGAGGGGGGGCATGCAAGCCTGGTGGTGCTATCCAATCGAGAGATGTCTAAAGACTCTTCGTAAGAAATGTACAAATAAAGCCAGAATTGATGCTTCCATTGCAGAGGCAAGTCTAAGGGAGGAGGTGGCAAACTTCACAACTCTATACTACAAGCCGAAACTTCCTAGCAATCATAATCCACTCCCTCATTACAATGTTGGCGAAAATGAATGGACCCTCAGCCTATTCCAAGGCCAACTCGGCAGCGCAAGTGGATCGACCAATAAGATATTGGGAAATGAAGAGTGGCGAAGTGTCATGCTATATGTGTTTACCAACCTTCCCGAGGTGCAGCCGTTCGTTGAGTAAGTTCTCAATGAACTTGTTTCAATATGCCCTGAATATTCTTCATGCAACCCCACTGATTCTCGTTTAGACAGGGAATTTGTTCATGAGTCCTGGCATCAATCAAGGGATCCTACCTCACAGGAACATGACACCCTTCTTTCTCGGGGTGTGGGTGCGGGGAAGCCTGATTTCATTTCTTGGTTCAAACAAAAGGTAATGTCCAATTTAGCTCCCACGTTCCATATTCCAAGTTTCTCGTTCGTTCGATTAATATAACGACCTATCATGCTTGAGCTTGTAGGCCCAGACTGACTCGTCCATGAGTGAGGAGTTGAGACAGGTTGCAGGCGGCTATGATGTTAGGGTGCAGTCATTTACCGGTTATGACGTGAATGGATATCGCTTCCACACAACAAGATATGAGCAGACTCGGCCCAAACGGAAAACCACAAATAGCGGAGTTTGCACGCCCAGCACTGATGGCCTCGACTATCATGGTAGAGTTGAGGAAATCTATGAACTCTCATTTCATGGTCACAAACATAAACCTGTCGTGTTCAAATGCCACTGGTTTAATCCTCGAGAAACAAGACGGACCCCTCATCTTGGGCTAATCGAGATTCGAGAAGATTCCATCTATCTAGGAAAAGATGTCTACACTGTGGCTCAACAGGCCGTGTAGGTGTACTACGCGATATGCCAACCAAGACAAAGCGGATCTTAAGGGTTGGGCTATTGTGCACCAGGTGTCTCCACGCGGTAAACTACCTGCCCCAAACGATGACAATTACAACTTCAACGCAAACACATATGATGGATAGTTCTATCAAGAAGATGGGCTACCAGGCATGTTTGAGATAGTCTTACCCGAAGCGATCGAAATGGAAGTAGACAACGAAACGGAGGATGACAAGGTTGATGGAGATGTGGTGCAAAATGCCAAGGACATAGAAATGCTTGACCGATTAAGGCTAGACAATGACGACGAAGACAACATAGAACCTTCAGATAGTGTTGCCCATTTGGACAATTTTGACAGTGATGACGACACCTATGATCCTAATCATGAAGATTATTCCTAATACATGTAATACTACGTTTGTTTTAGTTTGTGTTTTCTTTATTTATTTTGAATCTATTTCTAATATATATACTAATAAGTCTTGTTCATTCTTTGTGATTGTAGGTGATGGCGAGTAGCCATCCACGACGTGAGACGGACTCCCTTTATGGGAGACCACGCCCTCCCATTTCAGACGAGGGGTCGGGGTTAGGGGTAGCGTCCATAGGAGGTCAGAGGAGGAGGACCAGGGTCAGCAGGAGGCAGCAGACTCCTTCCCCGCCACCTTCAGACGAGGTGATGGAGGAGGAGCACGTGACGGCCACGCCCGAGGACAAGGTCGAGGATGAGGACGTCTGACAGACCGAGGACAAGGTGGCCGAGGGCGACAGTTCCGCTACCCTGACTATGTACCAGCGAGGTCCCACGAGCCTCCCTCAGCCTCCGCTTCCTTGCAACCGGGCACTGATTCGCCCTATGGCAAAGAGGTAAGTAACTATAGATATTATCACAACTACTTCATATGATAATGTTGGAAATCAAAAGAGGTACTGATAAATTTTCTTAATCACTTGTGCAGGGCCTGGTTGGTTTTGTCGGGTACTCCTGCACGCTCCCCCACGAGCATCCTTGGTGTTTTGTGCAGGAAATGTTACCCCAGCCTTGTGAACATGTCTGAGGATGTGCAGGAGCCGGCCTACATGTGGGACAGGTACCAGTTGGCCCCTGACGACAGGTACCGCAACAAGCAGGAGAGGGTACTGGCGGAGTTTTGGGTAAGTCTCTCTCGCACAACATTTTCATTGGGCAAGTCTTTTATTGAAATAATGAATGGATACATCGGTTTTATATGCAGAGGTATTTCAAGCCAGAAGAAGGACTTGAGGCCCGGGCGGATCAGGCGGCTGCCGCCGCCTGTAGGAAGTACGTCACCGACATGCACCATGAGGCGCGCGTGTAGGCCCACAGAGACTACTACGCTGTGGTGTTGAAGCAGTCCATCAGCAAGCCTGATGCAAGACAGGTGGAGCTGTCCCGGGCCCAGTACCTTGAGGTAGACAAAAAACATTAATAATGATTCGTTTTGAGAATAAGTCGGTTTAATTTTATCTTTTTCTATGTCAAATAATCGATGACTTGTAGGTGATTCCCTGGTGGTGCCAATCCCACTCCGTGTGCTAGGAGATGATCGTGGATAGGTGGTTGTCCAACGACTTCGCTGAGAACCATGCGAGGCAGTGGGACCAGCGTCTACTGAGGCGAGGTGCTACTCACCATCAAGACAGCCGCAGCCTCCCCGCCTACAAACAAGCATATGTAAGTGATTTCTTTTATCTTATTTGACGCTGAGTTCTGCCTTATTTCTCACCATCTTGCCGTCTTACTTGCAGGAGGCTGCACACCCGGGCGTGGAGGTCTCGGAGTTCTCTACATGGGCTATGTCCCACATGGGCAGGGCGTCTTCCTCTGTCTCCTTCGACCCGTCTGCCCCGCGCGAGGTGTACTCCGACCCGACCGTGCACACTAAGGTCCAAGAGTACACCTCAAAGGTGAGGGAGGTCCATGGGGAAGATTACGATGTGCGCACTAAGCCCATTTATGCAGAGACCATCATGAGGCTAGGAGGAGGCAAGAAGCATGGGCGGCTATGGATTGCAGGTGGCGCCATCGACTCCACCACTGTTCCCTCTCTCGACGTGCTCCGAGCATGGAGCACGAGCTCTAGCCAGCCCATACACCCACGGCCTACTCCGTCACTGCAGCGGGTCGATGCTCTCGAGGTACGTCCTGTTTTACTCATCATACGTTCATCTTTGCACACCTAAGTTACATTTGCATTACTGAAACATTTAAGTTTGTATTGCAGGCCGAGCTATAGGCCCAGAAGCTCATGGTCGAGGCTCAGAGCGCGCAGCTGCAGGCCTAGAGGGAAGCGTTCGCGGCCCAGGAGAGGAGGATGCAAGAAATGGAGGCCTTCATGCGGAGTGTCCAGCAAGGGGGTGTACCTTTGCCGTTGGCAGCTCCTCCACCGCCTACTCCTACAGCCACTCCTGTAAGTATGAAAGTTCACTCTTACTAGATGCTTCCTTGACATACAACCATGGTTGACATACAAACTTACTAGATGCTTGAGATAGAAACTTACTAGATGTTTGACATAGAAACTTACTACATGCTTGCACTAGCTATGACATACAACCATGCTTCACATTTTCAATTTACTAGATGCTTGACATAGAAACTTACTAGATGCTTGCACTAGCTATGACATACACCAATGCTTCACATAGAAACTTACTAGATGAATCTCACACATGCAACCTCTTATCCTTTTTACAGCTTTCGTCGGCGGGTTCGAATAACCCCGCTCATGCGTCACCGAATGATGGAGCCTTTGCTTCACCATCGTGTCATAGGCCACTTTTTTGAGGAGTTGTGCTTTGTCATGTGCTTGGACTTGAGCTTCACTTGTGGTTGTGACTTGTGCTTGGACTTGATGGACTGTGGTTGTGAATTTGTGACTTGTGGTTGTGATATTTGACTTGTGGTTGCGATATGTTGTTATTTGAGTTGTGGTTGTGATATAATGTGTGAAAATGGTTTTGTTGTGATATATATGTGATTATTGTGATGTTTGTGATATATATGTGACATGTGATATATATTTGAACTATTTGTGTCAGTGGAATGCAAAAAACAAAAAAAATTGTAATTTCGGTTGATTTGCCGAGTGCAATGGTCATGGCGCTCGGCAAAGCTGGGAAACTTTGTTGAGTGCTAGGACATTGCACTTGGCAAAGATTTTTTTTTAAAAAAGCAAAAAATCTTTGCCGAGTGCCAAGCTGGGGAGGCACTCGGCAAAGAGCTTTTTAAAAAAAATTAAAAAATGGCTTTGCCGAGTGTGCGCCGCCGTGGCACTCGGCAAAGAGTTTTTGAAAAAAATATAAAAAGTGTCTTTGCCGAGTGCCCTAACTGTCGGCACTTGGCAAAGGCACCGTCAACGGAACAACGCCGTTGACGGCTGCTTTTCTTTGCCGAGTGTCGCCGTTGGCCCTCGAAAAAGGCTTTGCCGAGTGCCCGACAAATGGCCCTCGGCAAAAAGCCTCTTTGCCGTTAAATTTTTTTCCGAGGGCTCTTTGCCGAGGGCGGCGCTCGGCAAAGCCTTTGCCGAGTGCCCTGGGCCCTCGGCAAAGAGGCCGCCTCTAGTAGTGATCGGCGACATCGCCAAACAATGTCTAATCTACATGCATGGATGTGACTAAACACATTAACAAATAACGTGACTCAACACAAGAATGCATGCACGAGACCAGGTGGAGCACGCACACTGCCTGGACTCTACACTTGCGTCGGCACGTCGCACACACAACGGAGTCGACCTTGACCCTGTCAATGGACTCCAACGCGAGCTCGAACACACGCGCCATCAACGACTCAACTTCGCATGCACGTCATGCACGAACATGACGTGGTTTATTGACATCGCCGCACGTCCCGCTCTATAGGAGCGGTGGCTTTTCGGCAGCGGCGCCAAACAACGCCTCCTCCTTCCTTGGCTTAGGGATCTTTGCCATGCCGCTGATGACACGCTCCACCACAACCGTACGTGGTGTGTCATCGCTGGGGCTGCTGGGGCTCAATTCTCTGACCTTCTTCGACGTTGACATCTTCAGCTTGCTCTCATCTTCCTAACCTAGGCTCTAGATACCAATTGTTAGAACCGAGGATCGATGGATGATCACAAAAACATGAACCATAGACATAGACTTGCCGGCGACAAACGTCTGTATCTTGGCTTCTATTATTCAAACACACGACTCGGCTTAACTCACACAACACTTACAAGACGTATTTATAGCCCACACCAACACAACACCCATGCAGCCTTGCCCATCAATACGCGCACGAACGCTTCATGCTGGTGACCGCGAACTCCTGTGTAACAACCCAAAAATCCACACACCAAAAATCACAACTACAAATTTTTTGTTTTAGCCCTATGTGATGTGGAGTGACACATGTAGAAGCCAAACACTAGTTTTGGAATGGATGTGACCCAACTAGGTTAAAATCATAAGCATAGTTTGGTTTTATGCCACATGTGTAATTAAATTCCTAAATAAATCATGCAGGCATCCTTAAACCCACTTGTGATTTGGATTCTTTTGCCCTATGTGATGTTTAACTAACTTACTTCATATGTATGATAAACCCTAACCAAATTGGCAACAAATAAAAGAGAAAGGAAAGAAGAGGGAGCAGCAGTAGCCCATGCCTGCTTGGCCTTGCGAACCAGCCCGCCAGCCCTCCCACTCGTGCGCGGCCCACGAAGCCAGCCCAGCAGCACCCTACCGCCCGCACGCGCACAAGCCGCCGACGAGCTGGACCCGCTCGTTAGCTATCACGCGCCGCACGTAGCCACATCGCACCAAGCGCCTGACGACCTGACCCCTCTGTCAGCCGCCCAGCTACAGCGTCATCGTCTTCCCCACGCTCCCTCCACCACGTGATCGGGAGCCGACTACGGAGCAGGTGCAGGCCCAAGGTCACGCAAATCGCATGACCTTGTTCCCCCTTGCGCTATGCCTACGCTACCGCACATGAGCCGTTGGATGCGCCGCACGTATCACCACCGCCCAATCATTGTCCGCCATTGGAGCCCTTGGAGCTCGGCTATAAAAGCCAACGTCCATGAGCCCTAACCCTCAGCCCGTTCGCCGCCACCGCTGGTGGCACAGCACCACACATCATCAAGCTGAGAGAGAGGGAGGAGGGAGAAGCAAGGAGGAGACGGAAGCCGCTGCAGGGAGGACCTCACCGGAGCCAGGAGCGCTGCCCCGATCAGCTACAGCAACGTAGCTGCTCGGCACGGCACTGCATCGCCTCATCACAGCCTCGCCTCGCCATCGCACCGCCATCCTACCGCCATGAACCCTACGGTGAGCCATCTTGCTGAGACCACCTCCTTAGCCAAATGGAACGTGCACCACCATGATCGAAACCTTGCTGAAGCTTTGAGCTCCGGCCTAGCCCAACTAGTTAGCTAGGGATACTGCCATGGCCACGCTTGCCGAGACCTAGGACGCGCCGTGTGCACTGCTAGTAGCCAAAAAGAGGATCACAGCCATGACGTTGTACATCGGAGCAGGAGCGCACATGCACAGGCACGCTCACCATGGCCGAGAGCACAACCATGGCGAGACCACCACATCTTTTATGTTGCGGTAAAGGCAATGTTGACACCTCGACTGGTTCCACCATGACGAGAGTCACACCATGCTCACCTTAGCTAGGGAAGAAGCCCATCGGAGCCCTGCGTTGCCGCACCGCACCTCATCGGAGTGCCACCGCCTCTGTTTTGCCCCCACCACTGTGACCGGAGCCACTGGGAGCACCAGGAGCTCCTTCAACATGCCTACCATGGCCGTAGAAGCACTGTGGAGCTCACACGCTCCTCCAACTAGGTTCTCGCAACCACTGCAGCCCTATCCATGCACGCCGATGAACCCACGCCGCCGATCACTATGGCCAAAGCCCTAGGAAGCCCTAGCCACCACCTTGACCCCACCACTACACTCACCGAGGCTTGGCGATGCCTTTGCCTACCTTAATCGCGCACTAGTACCGCCCGAGAGGCTCGCCGGTGACCTCACCGCCGGCGGGAGCACCGTCGG
This sequence comes from Miscanthus floridulus, assembly GCF_019320115.1. Taxonomy (NCBI): domain Eukaryota; kingdom Viridiplantae; phylum Streptophyta; class Magnoliopsida; order Poales; family Poaceae; genus Miscanthus; species Miscanthus floridulus. The sequence continues at coordinate 12,926,856 of NC_089587.1, forward strand.
GGAAGAGCAGGGGATTTTTCCCTCGACGACCACGCTGACCACATGACCCGACCAGCTCCACTGAGCTCCGACCATGATCACGCCAACCACGATCACGCCGACCACGATCACGTCGACCACGTCCCAAGCAGCTCCGCCGAGCCCCGACCACGACCTCGCCGACCACGTCCCGAGTAGCTCCGCCGAGCTCCGACCACGACCACGTTGTGCACGTGAACCGAACCCTAGGATGGAGTAAGTGGACCAAGTCCATCATAGATCGGCTCTACAGTCTATGGACCAACGCAGGCGGGTTCACCATGAACCGTGCCTCACCTGCGCCCGTGGACCACGGCCCGTTAGTGGCCTAGTAAGACGACGTGGCCACACCAGTGCGCGCCACGTGGCGGGCCAAAGCACAGCCCATATCTAGGCCCAACTAGCCCAGTCGAGGCCCGGCCTGTATCGACCGTTGACTAGTCAACATTGACTTTGACCGAACCCACATGTCAGTGACCTAAGAGCCCCAGTCCCACCTGTCGGAACTGATGACGTTGATGACGTCATGCTGATGTCAGCGGGACCCCACCTGTCAGCTCGGAACCAAGATGATGATGCCATGCTGACGTCATGCTGGCGTCAGCCTACCACGTGGACCAACAGGAGCGTGACACGTGTCAGCAAGATATTAATTTAGCCTTTTCCTATTTCCAGAAATGATTGAAACTTCGGAAATTCATAACTAATTCATACGAACTCAGAAAGATACAAGACCAGGACCAAAATTCATCTAAAATCGAGCTCTACACAATAAAACCATGATTGAGTGCATTTGGCTCTTTTGAATTTTTCATTGCTTTTTGTGCTATTCCATAGACGTCGCTAACGCGACTATAATGCGATCGATTGCACACTTGGAGGAGAACCAGACGGACGAGGACCGAGAGTACCGTGAGAAGTATGGAGACGACTACACTGAAGGTGCCACATCCCACCTAATCTCGTAGCACCTATTACGCATGGCTAATATAGAACTGCTACTGCTTTACTTTACTATTACAATCATACTATGATAGGACTTGCATGATAGTATGCTTGCTTGATGGCCTTTGCCTTGATGCAACCTTACCCCTACATACCCTGCTATTAGGCTAGACACATGCTTACTGCTATATTTCGTTGCTTATACTTCTACTACGCTTATACTACATTAAATGCGTGGTGGAAACTGGTGTTATCTGGACTATGGGGAGAGTGCTGCGTGTGTGACTTGGGTGTGTGGAGGGTGAGGGTTGTGTCAACCAAGTTGGAGTATACGACGAGCCTGGGGCAAGTCTTGCCATGGGGTGCTACCTGGGCACCCCTAGAATGGATACCTGTGGTGGGTAAATGGTATATGAGGTGGTCCTAGGTGTGAACCTGTGATGGGAGGAGCCCGGGATGGAGGTGCTATGGTGGCACGATAAATGGAAACCCTGATGGAGATATTCTGGCTTGGTTGTCCCTAAGGACTTACTAGTACTTAGATTCACCGGGAAGCCTTACGTACCACTCACCCTATATGGTGTGGGACGGCCGGACTACTTGGTAGGATATTGCCACTACTGCTAGGTTGATAGCGGATAGTGTAGGGAGGTATGGGGCATGGAGGATTTCCCCCACACCCTTCCGAGACTTCATGGAGACCTTGTGGACCTAGCTCATGACTCACAGTTTCAGCCGCCCTAGACTAGACTTGGGGTGTACCAGGGCTGAATGGTAGGGTGGCATTATCCTAGGCTAGCAAACGGCTGGAATCAGCCCAGTTGACGACGGTCAGCGAAGAAGGCAGATCTTGTGGTTATGTGAGACCTCTGCAGAGTGTATGGTTGATCGATCGATACATGTGCCGACTTGTCGGCTATGGACCTTTCCTGGGTTTCGCTTAAACTAGATAATGAGATGAGTCCTTCTCTCCTTCTCCCGTGAGAGAGTATCAGTCGTAGCCAGGGGCTACGGGCCTTGAGGCAGTGCCAAGAGGGAGTTGGCCCGTCGACTGAGCGATGGTATGGTGATGGTGGTATTTCGATCCCAAGATCGAAACCTGGCTCTAGACGGAAACAAGGTGGAATGGGTGTGGGAATAGTGTTAAAACTTGATTAGACTAATATATACTTGATATGCTAATACATAGGAAACCCCAGCCTTATAGGTTCCTTTTGATTATATCCAACTTGCATCCAATTTACACAAAGCATAGCTCATAAGGTGGGAGTGGCCAGTACAAATCGTACTGATAAATTTTGGCACACAGGTTCTGCTGAGGAGTATAGCTCCGAGGAGTTTGACGGTTGAGGGGTTTGTTCCTATGCTCGAGTTTGGCGATCTTATCTTCAAGCTGTTCTGAATGAATGCTACTTTTGATTCCGCCAATGCGGCGATGTAATAATTTATGTAATTCTACACTATTTGTACTCTGATATTACGTTGTATGGATGTGATATTCGACTGGAATTTGGGTAATATGATCTACAATGGTCTTATTACACTTCGACTCTGTGGATTTCCCTTCGCGGAAATCAGGTCGTTTCAGTTGGTATCAGAGCCATACTTGACCATAGGACGAAACCCTTAGAAATGGACGATAGAATAGGACATAAACAGCCCTTCTTTTGGTTATATACCGACCCTGCATTATCTTTTATGCAAGGCTCATCTATTATTGACCTGCTAACACCTGTTTCCTTAAAACATGTAGATGGCAACGAACGTCGACGGGCCACCTTTAGGACCGCTACCTCTGGACCACGCCAAGCTTACCTTCGACCTACGTGAGCTCGGGGGTTTTGCATAGACCCTCTGCCAAGTTCTCGTCATGTTAGGAGTCCCTGACGAGCTTGTTAAGGTCACCTACATCAGGAAGCCAGCTCAGGAAGGAGGAGTCGAAGGACCGATTGTCACCTCAGTCGAGTTCCCAGCTAGCACTACCTTACCTTCTGTCCCAGCTTTCACCGAGTTGACTATAGAGGGCACAGTCGAGGAGGGACTACAAGCTATCTCACACAAGGCACTTCGTAGAGTGATGAGGGACCACTACAAGCACTTGAAGACTACAGAGTTCTGTCTACTTCCCTAGGCCCTTGACCTTAGCCTTACCCCTAGTGAGCAGAGTTTCACAGCCGGCAGAGTTATCTTTGCCGAGGAGGACAGATGCCTTCGTGTCTCGGCTATCCACCTACTAGAGAAGGATAGGTATGTGACCCAGCTGGAGCAGAGGAGACGTCAGGACCAGGCCCTTCTGTGGGAGTACCAGGAGCGAGACTCGTAGGGAGCACAGGAGCGAGCTAGTCTACTTGAGACAGTTGCCAAGCTATAGGATGAGCTCAACTGTCGTGAAGAAGTCCACAGAACCAAGGTCGCAGACTTACAGGACAAAGCCACCGACCTAGGCAACAGGAACTGCTACCTCGACAGTAAGGTCTTGGAGTTGCAGAGAGAGTTGGACAACAAGAAGGCCAAGTTCAACCGTAGAGGAGACAGAGAGAGGTCCAAGGGGATTGATATGCTGAAAATCTAATCTCGAAACAAGACCATGACTCAAGATCTAGAGGAGTTCAGGAAGAAGGCCGTTCGCAACCAGGGTCACCTGATCGAGGCACTCAGGCAGAACGAGTACCTATAGGACAAGTGTGAGAGGACATGGCAGGCTTGGTAGAAGTCTAATAAGAAGCGCCTCAGGGAGATGAAGGGTATGTGGGATCAGCTACCCAAGGAGATTCGCAGCAAGATGAAGCCTAGGATAGAGGAGTTTGAGTTAGCCCTGACTCGCTTCAACCTAGACGCATGCCCTACCCTACCTGGAGCCAAGCCTACTAAGGATCTCGTCGAGGCCTTCAAGTACGTGTCCCGACTTCACAAGTCTGACGAGGAGATCGAGATTGAGAACAGTCGTATCCTAGCTGTGGTGTACGAGTTAGAGTAGATGACCCTGCGTGGTCATGAGACATGTCAGTGGCTTCCATAAGTTGTACCCCATGATGTACCCCTTATGAGATGTAATATGAGACACTATGTGTAGTACAATTCTCGTGAGTCTCCAAGTGTAGCTACTGGAGATGATGCTATGTAATAAAACCCATGTAATGAATGTTTTGGATCTTATTGCATCGTATGGATCTTATTGCTTCTTTGTAATGAGTGTTGGATAGTATAAATGTTTTTCTTTAAATCGTCAAAATCATGTAATCATACTGAATTATAAGCACTTATGGCACAAACACTAAAATTCCTATGATCCGTGTTGTAGATGTCAAACCGCCGATCTGATCACCTAATGAACCGTGGACGTGCGCCCACCCCCAAACCAGTCGAACCAAATGGGGGGCGTGGTGGCAACAATCATGGCCGTGGCTGTGGCCGTGGACGTGGAGGGATACCCTTCAACCTGGAGAATACCCCACTGCCTGAGGAGAACATTCTACCACCACCACCACCAAACCTGGCAGAGGTGATGGCACAACAGACCCAACTTCTTGCAGCACTTGTTAACAGAGCAAACTGTCGCCAGGGAGGTCAGCAGAATGACTTCCAAAAGAAGCTAGAAGAATTTCTGAAGCTAAGGCCACCTACCTATGATGGCACCGACCCTGACCCGCTTGTAGGCGATGACTGGCTCAAGGATATGGAGAAGAAGCTTGACCTCACTACTTTCACCGACGATGAGTGTGTTGGAGCTGCCACACACCAGCTCATAGGTGCAGCACGTGCCTAGTGGGACAGTTTCAGTGATTCCCATGAGGACCCTGCCAACATCTCGTGGGATGAGTTTGCCGAAGCATTCACTGAGTATCACATTCCTAAGGGTATCATGGAGGCCAAAGCCAAGGAGTTCCGTAACATCAAGATGGGAAAGGACAGGGTGACTGAGTACACTACTCGTTTCACCAACCTTCTGCACTATGCACCTTCCTATGTTGTGAACTCTGAGAAAGAGAAGTTGTACTATTACCACAAGGGACTTAACCCGCACATCAAGCTAAAGTTTGGCAGTATTGAGAGTAGCACGTTGCGTGCTCTGGTGGATCGCTGCATCCAGATCAAGAAGGACCATGCGGAAGCTGGAGAGGAGTACAGGGAGAGGAAGCGTAAGCCTGAGGAGTCCTTCCGTGGACATGATCGCAAGAGGTTCCATAGAGATGCACCATCCAGAGAATGCTCTCGCCACAACAGGGATGACAACCCTGGATCGAGTAGGGGTAGTGGAGGCTACACCGCCAAATACTCCCGCCCTGCTCAAGATCGTTACACCCGGGACCGTTATGCTCAGGACCGCAACACTCAGGACTGTTTCAACCGTTCCCGCTCTATGAATGAACGCCCAACACAGAACCGCTCCGCACCAAGCACTAGAAACTAGAAGGCACCCGCGCCAACCCCTACAGGTGGTATGCCTTTCACCTGCTTCGCTTGTGGCCAACCAGGTCACAAAGCTACTGAGTGCCCTCAGAACTCAGTCGCTTAGAAGTCTTAGTTCAAGGGATCTGCTACTCGTGGACGTCTCAACCATCTAGACGCCGAGGAAGCACAAGCTGCCCCTGATGTTGTGTATGGTATGTTTTTAGTTAATGGCAATATTGCATCAGTTCTATTTGACTCTGGAGCAACTTGTTCTTACATATCATCCAAGTTTGCACGAGAGCATGACCTGCCTGTAACCCCACGTGGAAAGCCTATCATCACCAGTTCACCTTTAGGAGACCTAAAGTGCACCCACATCTGTAAGGGAGTGAGTCTTACCATTGAGGGTCTTATCTATAAAGCCGACCTAACCCTGTTACCTTCCACAAACCTAGATGTCATCTTAGGTATGGATTGGCTAACCATTCACCGAGGTATCATATCATGTTCGCCTAGATACGTCCAAGTGACCCACCCATCGGGCCAAGTTATTAGATGTGAACCCCAGTTCGAAAAGTCCACTTCTATCCTATGTGCCCTTAAAGCCATTTCAGAATCACAAAAAGAGGAGAAGACAGTTCATGATGTGCCTGTGGTCAGATACTATCCCGATGTATTCCCTGAAGAATTACCGGGTATGCCACCAGACCGTGATGTAGAGTTCATCATTGATCTTTTGCCGGGAACAGGACCTATTGCCAAGAGACCCTATCGCATGTCAATTGATGAACTGGCCAAGCTCAAGAAACAGCTTGATGAGCTCATCTCGAAGGGATATATCAGACCCAGTGCTTCACCCTAGGGATCCCCCGTTCTGTTTGTTAAGAAGAAGGATGGCTCAATGAGAATGTGCATTGATTACCAGAACTTGAACGTAGTCACCATCAAGAACAAGTACCCTCTACCAAGAATCGATGATCTGCTTGATCAGCTTCGAGGTGCCAAGTATTTCTCCAAGATTGATCTCAGATCTGGTTATCATCAGATGAAGATTCGAGAGGGTGACATCCCGAAGACAGCTTTCGTGACTAGGTATGGGCAGTTTGAGTTCACCGTGGTGTCCTTTGGACTCACGAATGCTCCCGCCTACTTCATGAACATGATGAATAAGGTTTTCATGGATGATCTGGATAAGTTTGTGGTAGTATTCATTGATGACATTCTTGTTTATTCACCCACCGCCAAAGAACATGAACATCATCTAAGAACCGTGCTTGAGAAATTAGCACAACATCAGCTCTATGCAAAGTTCAGCAAATGCGAATTTTGGCTACAGGAAGTTGCCTTCCTAGGCCATGTACTATCAGCTGAAGGTGTCGTAGTTGACCCAGCCAAGATTGAAGCTATGAAAGAGTGGGATCAACCCCGTAATGTGATAGAAGTCAGAAGTTTCTTGGGATTGGCTGGATATTATCGCCGATTCATTGAGAACTTCTCCAAGATAGCCCGTCTAATGACTAACCTTCTGAAGAAGACTAAGGAGTTTGAATGGACGCTCAAGTGCGAACAAAGCTTCTAGAAATTGAAACAGAAGCTTACCACAACTCCTGTGCTAGCATTGCCTGATATCAGCAAAGATTTCATGGTCTATTGTGATGCATCCTATCAAGGACTTGGTTGTGTATTGATGCAAGGTGGAAGAGTGATAGCATATGCTTCCCGACAGTTGAAAGAACACAAGAACCGTTACCCAACCCATGATCTTGAGTTAGCAGCAATTGTGCATGCCTTGAAGATCTAGAGACACTACTTGATAGGCAACAAGTGTGATATCTATACCGATCACAAGAGCTTGAAGTACTTTTTCACATAGGAAGATCTAAATATGAGGCAATGCCGATGGCTAGAGTTGATCAAGGACTATGACCTAGAAATTCACTATCATCCGAGAAAAGCTAATGTAGTCGCAGATGCTCTCAGTCGCAAGAGTTACTGTCACACTTTGATCACTGAATCCATACCACCTGAGCTCAAGGAAGAGATTGAAGATTTCCAACTTGAGATACTACCGCATGGCTTGTTGAATGAGCTCCGCATACAGTATGATCTCACAGATCGTATCCATCAAGCTCAGGAAAGTTGTGAAGAGATCGAATATCTTTGTAGTCTGATGAAACTAGGCTACAAGACCAACCACTAGGAAGATGAACAAGGAACCATCTGGTTCAAGAACAGAATCTATGTTCCATCTGACCCAGTACTACGAGAGGAGATTCTGTCAGAAGCTCACAATTCCAAGTATTGTATTCACCCTGGAGGTTCAAAGATGTATCAAGACTTGAAGAAACACTTTTGGTGGAAAGGCATGAAGACAGACATTGCGGGACATGTGGCATGATGTGACACCTGTAATAGAGTCAAGGCTGAACATCAAAGGCCTGCAGGATTGCTGAAGCCTCTTGACGTTCCCGAGTGGAAATGGGAGAGCATATCCATGGATTTCATAGTTGGATTGCCCCGTTCATAGAAAGACAATTATTCCATTTGGGTGATTGTTGATCGTTTGACCAAGATTGCTCACTTTGTACCAGTTAAGACCAAGACCGATGCCGAAAAATTAGCAGATCTATATGTTGAGCATATTCTCAGACTGCATGGAGCTCCCTCTAGTATTGTATCTGATCGTGGTCCTCAGTTTGTGTCCCGATTCTGGGAAGCTCTGCACAAGTCCATTGGGACCAAACTTGATTTCAGTACCACTTATCACCCACAGACAGATGGACAAACAGAACGAGTAAATCAGATCTTAGAAGACATGCTTCGCGCTAGTGTACTGAATTATAGCTCTGATTGGGAGAAATGTCTACCCTATGCAGAGTTCTCTTACAACAACTACCAAGCCAGCATCAAGATGTCGCCGTTTGAAGCGTTGTATGGCAGATCTTGTAAGACACCTTTGATGTGGTCTCAACCGGGTGAAAGATCATTCTTTGATTCTGCTAAGATCCAAGATGCAGAAGGAGTTGCTCAAGTGAAGGAGAATTTGAGGATTGCTCAAAGTCGATACAAGAGCTATGCTGACAAAAGAAGAAGAGAACTTGAGTTCAATGTGGGAGACTTTGTCTATCTCAAGGTATCCCCGCTTCGTGGAACTATCAGATTCCATGTAAAAGGAAAGCTAGCCCCTAGATTTGTTGGCCCATACAAGATTTGCAAGAGAATTGGAAAACTCGCTTACAAACTTGAGCTACCTGAGGAATTGGCGGGTGTACATCCCGTATTCCATGTCTCACAGCTACGCAAGTGTTTGAGAGTGCCCTATGAAGTGATCCCGACTGATGCACTTGACATCCAGAACACTCTCGAGTATAAAGAGCATCCGATCAGAATTCTGGGTAGAGATACCAAAGAGACCCGAAGCAAAACTATTCCTATGTGCAAGATCTAATGGAGCAATCACACTGAGAGGGAAGCAACATGGGAGAAAGAGTCTGACCTCCGGCTACAATATCCTTACCTCTTCGAAGAGTACATTACGCTTTAATCTCGGGGACGAGATTCTGTTAAGGGGGTAGGACTGTAACAACCCAAAAATCCACACACCAAAAATCACAACTACAAAATTTTTGTTTTAGCCCTATGTGATGTGGAGTGACACATGTAGAAGCCAAACACTAGTTTTGGAATGGATGTGACCCAACTAGGTTAAAATCATAAGCATAGTTTGGTTTTATGCCACATGTGTAATTAAATTCCTAAATAAATCATGCAGGCATCCTTAAACCCACTTGTGATTTGGATTCTTTTGCCCTATGTGATGTTTAACTAACTTACTTAATATTTATGATAAACCCTAACCAAATTGGCAACAAATAAAAGAGAAAGGAAAGAAGAGGGAGCAGCAGCAGCCCAGGCCTGCTCGGCCTTGCGAACCAGCCCACCTGCCCTCCCACTCGTGCACGATCCATGAAGTTGGCCCAGCAGCACCCTACCGCCTGCGCGCGCACAAGCCACCGATGAGCTAGACCCGCTCGTCAGCTATCACGCGCTGCATGCAGCCACATCACCCCAAGCGCCTGACGACCTGACCCCTCTATCAGCCGCCCAGCTACAGCATCGTCGTCTTCCCCACGCTCCCTCTACCACGCGACCGAGAGCCGACCGTGAAGCAGGTGTGGGCCTAGGGTCACGCAAATCGCATGACCTTGTTCCCCCTTGCGCTACGCCTATGCTACTGCACGCGAGCCGTCGGATGCGCCGCACGTATCACCACCGCCCGATCACCGTTCGCCATTGGAGCCCTTGGAGCTTGGCTATAAAAGCCAACGTCCGTGAGCCCTAACCCTCAGCCCGTTCGCCGCTGCCGCTGGTGGCATAGCACCACATAGCATCAAGCCGAGAGAGAGGGAGGAGGGAGAAGCAAGGAGGAGAAGGAAGCCACTGTGGGGAGGACCTCGCCGGAGCCAGGAGCGCCGCCCCGATCAGCTACAGCGATGTAGCTGCTCGGCACGGCACTGCATCGCCTCATCACAGCCTTGCCTCGCCACCACACCGCCATCCTACCGCCACGAACCCTACGGTGAGCCATCTTGCTGAGACCACCTCCTTAGCCAAATGGAACGTGCACCACCATGATTGAAACCTTGCTGAAGCTTTGAGCTCCAGCCTAGCCCAACTGGTTAGCTAGGGAGACTGCCATGGCCACGCTTGCCGAGACCCAGGATGCGCCGTGCGCGCTGCCAACAGCCAAAAGGAGGATCACACCCATGACATTGTACATCGGAGCAGGAGCGCACATGCACAGGCACGCTCACCATGGCCGAGAGCACAACCATGGCGAGACCACTGCATCTTTTATGTTGTGGTAAAGGCGACGTTGACACCTCGACTGGTTTCGCCATGACGAGAGTCACACCGCGCTCACCTTAGCCGAGGAAGAAGCCCATCGGAGCCCTGCATTGCCGCACCGCACCTCGTCGGAGCGGCACCGCCTCTGTTTTGCCCCCACCACCGTGACCGGAGCCACTAGGAGCACCAGGAGCTCCTTCAACATGCCTACCATGGCCGTAGAAGCACCGTGGAGCTCACACGCTCCTCCAACTGGGTTCTCGCTACCACTGCAGCCCTGTCCATGCACACCGACGAACCCGCGCTGCCGATCACCGTGGCCAGAGCCCTAGGAAGCCCAAGCCACCACCTTGACCCCACCACTACACTCGCCGAGGCTTGGCGATGCCTTTGCCTACCTTAATCGTGCACCAGTACCGCCCGAGAGGCTCGCCGGTGACCTCACCGCCGGCGGGAGCACCGTCGGGGAAGAGCAGGGGATTTTTCCCTCGACGACCACGCCGGCCACACGACCCGACCAGCTCCACCGAGCTCCAACCACGATCACGCCGACCATGATCACGCCGACCACATCCCGAGCAGCTTCGCCGAGCCCCGACCACGACCTCACCGACCACGTCCCGAGCAGCTCCACCGAGCTCCGACCACGACCACGTCGTGCACGTGAACCGAACCCTGGGATGGAGTAAGTGGACCAAGTCCATCATAGATCGGCTCTGCGGTCTATGGACCAACACAGGCGGGTTCACCATGAACCGCGCCTCACCTGCGCCCGTGGACCATGGCCCGTTAGTGGCCCAGTAAGACGACGTGGCCGCACCAGCGCGCGCCACGTGGCGGGCCAAAGCACAGCTCATATTTAGGCCCAACCAGCCCAGTCGAGGCCCGGCCTGTATCGATCATTGACCGGTCAACATTGACTTTGACCGAACCCACATGTCAGTGACCTAAGAGCCCCGGTCCCACCTGTCGGAACTGATGACGTTGATGATGTCATGCTGATGTCAGCGGGACCCCACCTGTCAGCTCGGAACCAAGATGATGACGCCATGCTGACATCATGCTGGCGTCAGCCTACCATGTGGACCAACAGGAGCGTGACACGTGTCAGCACGATATTAATTCAGCCTTTTCCTATTTTTAGAAATAATTGAAACTTTGGAAATTCATAACTAATTCATACGAACTCAGAAAGATACAAGACCAGGACCAAAATTCATCTAAAATCGAGCTCTACGCAATAAACCCATGATTGAGTGCATTTGGCTCTTTTGAATTTTTCATTGCTTTTTGTACTATTCCATAGACGTCGCTAATGCGACTATAATGCGATCGATTGCAGACTTGGAGGAGAACCAGACGGACGAGGACCGAGAGTACCATGAGGAGTACGGAGACGACTACACTAAAGGTGCCACATCCCACCCAATCTCGTAGCACCTATTATACATGGCTAATATAGAACTGCTACTGCTTTACTTTACTGTTATAATCATACTATGATAGGACTTGCATGATAGTATGCTTGCTTGATGGCCTTTACCTTGACGCAACCTTACCCCTGTATACCCTGCTATTAGGCTAGACACACGCTTACTGCTATATTTCATTGCTTATACTTCTACTACGCTTATACTACATTAAATGTGTGGTGGAAACTGGTGTTATCTGGACTATGAGGAGAGTGCTGCGTGTGTGACTTGGGTGTGTGGAGGGTGAGGGTTGTGTCGACCAAGTTGGAGTATACGATGAGCCTGGGGCAAGTCTTGCCATGGGGTGCTACCTGGGCACCCCTGGAATGGATACCTGTGGTGGGTAAATGGTATATGAGGTGGTCCTGGGTGTGAACCTGTGATGGGTGGAGCTTGGGATGGAGGTGCTGTGGTGGCACGATAAATGGAAACCCTAATGGAGACATTCTGGCTTGGTTGTCCCTAAGGACTTACTAGTACTTAGATTCACCAGGAAGCCTTACGTACCACTCGCCCTATATGGTGCGGGACGGCCGGACTACTTGGTAGGATATTGCCACTACTGCTAGGTTGATAGCGGATAGTGTAGGGAGGTATGAGGCACGGAGGATTTCCCCCACACCCTTCCGAGACTTCATGGAGACCTTGTAGACCCAGCTCATGACTCACAGTTTCAGCCGCCCCAGACTAGACTTGGGGTGTACCAAGGCTGAATGGTAGGGTGGCATTAAACTAGGCTAGCAAACGGCCGGAATTAGCCCAGTTGACGATGGTCAGCGAAGAAGGCAGGTCTTGTGGTTATGTGAGACCTCTACAGAGTGTATGGTTGATCGATCGATACATGTGCCGACTTGTCGGCTATGGACCTTTCCTAGGTATCGCTTAAACTAGATAATGAGATGAGTCCTTGTCTCCTTCCCCTGTGAGAGAGTGTTGGTCATAGCCAGGGGCTACAGGCCTTGAGGCAGTGCCGAGAGGGAGTTGGCCTATTGACTGAGCGATGGTATGGTGATGGTATGGTGATGGTGGTATTTCGATCCCAGGATCGAAACCTGGCTCTGGACGGAAACAGGGTGGAATGGGTGTGGGAATGGTGTTAAAACTTGATTAGACTAATATATACTTGATATGCTAATACATAGGAAACCCCAGCCTTATAGGTTCCTTTTGATTATATCCAACTTGCATCCAATTTACACAAAGCATAGCTCATAAGGTGGGAGTGGCTAGTACAAATCGTACTGATAAATTTTGGCACACAGGTTCTGCTGAGGAGTATAGCTCCGAGGAGTTTGACGGTTGAGGGGTTCGTTCCTACGCTCGAGTTTGGCGATCTTATCTTCAAGCTGTTCTGAATGAATGCTACTTTTGATTCCGCCAATGCGGCGATGTAATAATTTATGTAATTCCGCACTATTTGTACTCTGATATTACATTGTATGGATGTGATATTTGACTGGAATTTGGGTAATATGATCTACAACGGTCTTATTACACTTCGACTCTATGGATTTCCCTTCGCGGAAATCAGGTCGTTTCATCCTGGCCACGAGCCGCTGCTCTCTCCACAAGAATAGGTCTCCATCTTGACCACAGACTTGGGCCATGAGCCATTACTCTCCACAAGAATCAGTCTCCAGCTTGATTGTAGACTTGGCGCGCATGCATGTTCCAGCCTTCTTCGCCGAACGTCGAAGACCTGGCCAACATCGGCTCGAAGCACACCAGCGCATGCACACTTGCATGCAGCCGTACACACCACGACGAACATGGCATGGTTTATTCTAACAAACTCCCCCTAAGCCATGACATCACCGTACGTCCTGCCCTACGGAGCATCGGTTCATCGGCGACATCGCCACCTTCCCACCTCCGACGCCACCGCCGTGCTCGGCCATCGACGCCATTGCTCCATCCCTCCTGAAGGACTCCTCCTCAGCCATACCCTAATCGATGATTTCATGGCCAGGTAACCTCGTCGGTTCTCTCCATTGTTTGATTCTTGTTTTCTTACATTTTCCTCGATTCCATTCATGGATCTGGCAGGCCGCTCCGGCCACGGCGACCCGTCATGGGAGCCTAGCGCCATCTCTGTGACCTGTCTAGGGTTAAAGGTTGTTTTTGTCCGATTTTTACCTAGGTAATGTTAATTTTTTTTTGTTCGATTTTTTGCTTTTTATCGATTTGTTACACTTATAGTTTAATTTCATAGATGATGTTCTGCTCTCTCTCCTTTCTTGTTCCTGCAGTGGAGTTGATGAATGCAGTAGTTGATGAATGCAGTGGAGTTCATGAAGCTTAATGGTGTCACATCCACCACTATACTATCATCGCCATAACAGTAAGTTGGATGTTGTGTGGATTTAACCTATGAAATCTATTATTGAATTTGTATCTGAGTTCACCATTCTTATATTTGCGACACATACTTCTTTCCCAATTTGTGGGACAAAGGGTAACGAGGTAGAGATAGATAGATGTGTAATTTTTTTTGGGTGCCTCATCTTTTTTATTTGGTTTAATTACTATCCGTGCACCATTAAGATAGATATGCAGTTTATGTGTTATGTTTAGGGTGCCTTTCCTATCTTTTATTTAAAAGAGTAATTGCTTAGAGCATTTAGGGCCTTATTATTCTATTAGCTGAATGATTAGTATTTTAAAAAAAACTTTTCTATCGAGCCTACGTATTTTGTCCCATTGGATTGTGTTCATTGCTCAACTATGTCTCAACAATGTTTCCTTTCTCTTACGGGAATAGTTAGTTTGTATCGACGAATGGTACTATATTTGCACAGAGCTCAGTTTGTTTGATCGGCTATTTATAGCTCTTCGGCCTTATCTTTATGCACTATTTAAAATGTCTAGATAGTACTACAGCTGGTAAGATATTTTGCTTTAAAAAACATTCTTCCCAGCCAGTAGCCAGATTACCGATGCCAGAGTGATATGCTTTTATTAGTTTCTTCATATTGAAATATGTGTTATGTTTTATGCGCACGTGCCTATTTTCCATAGTCATCACCCTTTTTCAGAACCATCCCCTTCCAGTGTTTTATGTGCATGGTTAGTTCTACCCGTGTTGGAATTGCCAGTTATCTTGGTGCCCCTGTTTACCTGCTATTTTAGACATGTTATTTGCTACCATGGGTATATTCTTTGTTGCCCCTGCCTCTGCGAGGTAGAGGTGTCCTGCATTTCTTTCTTGTGCATAGTTGTTGCTTTGCTTTTACACTAACTGCTGGTTTCTCACTTTGGTAAGTGGTTTTGCACTGAGACTAGACCTTTGTTAGCAACACGACTTTGGCAAGTGGTTTCTCACTTTCTGATCCTGCATGTTAATACTTCAGATAGCACACATGATCTGATTAGTTATTTATGTCACAGTCAGTGCCATAGTCTTTGTATGTAAACAAACTATACCATTATTGTGAGGAAGAATTTTGATACATGTTCCCTGAAACTCTGAAGATAAATGCTGTTGTTTTGGATTTATAGCCCTGTTGTTTTTTGCTTGCTAATCCATGTGTGACTGCAGCGAGCCCTTTATAAATAAATATAGTCCCTTCTATTATCCTCAATTAACTGTTGTTTTCACAACGTAGCATGAAACCTTTTCTCGCACATGAAGGTAGTTCAAACGCTATAGGGATGAAACATCCAGGAATACAGTAGGCTGGTCTGATCAGCTGGGCTCTCCAACTAGCGCTGTGATTAGTCAAATTATGTTAGTGCACAATTTTCTCCTTTGCTTTTGTAACCATGGACTTTGGTTTGATTAACAGAGTTGGGAGTACATGTTTTGCCTCTAATTAATATGGACATACTACATACCATCTAGGAAGAGTACTTACGTTAGAGAAACAACCACTATACTCTGATGAAATGCCAGTTCACCACACCTCTACACAGGACAACTTAACTGATGATTTACATGTTTAATAATGCTTCCTTGCTGCAGATTGTTTCTTCCTAGAATAGATTGGCATCAAAGCATTTCGCAGACAAGTATGCGGTTCCCAAGATTTATTAGATGCATACTTTGGTTGATGCATGTATACGTATATTATTATCAAAAACGTTGTGTTCAGCACAAGAGAAGGCTTTCAAATAATACTGGCTTTACTGTCGCGATACCAATTGCCACTTCATCCAATACTTTTTTCCTTATATAAAAAGTTGCCTCTAACCTTTCCTAAACACGCAAGATCTAATACTGCAGTTGGCCTCTTTGCAGATATCTAATGCCTTGAACAAAAAGCAAGAAAGAAAATAATTGTTGGCCATGCCATGTGAAGACTGGCCAAATAATGCCCTGCCTCATGCTGCAGGGGAAGAAAAAAGTATTAAGCTCCTTCATCCTTTCCATCAAAATTGTGGCATTGCTACAGCTCCGCATAGGTCTTCCCTGTTAGGTAACAAACATAATTAGCTGACACTTCTTCTAATTTAGACTGTATACGACACTTGCTTTGATGATAGGACTAACAACCTGCTTTCTGCATTATGGGTTCAAAACCACATTGTTACTATATATGACACTTGCTATGATGTTACTTTTTGTATTGATCCACCTTAGCATCCCACCTTGCTTTGACCTATTTAATTTATTTCTCTATTATGGTTTCTTTGTTGGCCCCTAGATCTCCGGCACGGGTGAGCCGACCGCTCACCGGCGTTGCCGACCACACACTATCGTTGTCGACCACACACTATGGCTAGAGGAAGAAGAAGGGAGGGAGAACAGAGCACGCACACACACAACACAAGCACCAGCGTTGGCTGGAGCTTCGCAGAGTAGATGGCAAAACTGAACTCGCTCTCTTTACTAAGTTGCAGTGGCAAACTATATATACAACTCTACCCATCTAATCCTAGTACACAGACATGTCAGGCTGCCATGCTGCTATAGTGACTAGATGTGACAGCAGGACTGACTTTGGCGCCTGCCCCTACAGCGGCTACAGTGGCACAACAGGGAGCCCTTTTGGCACCGCCTGCCCCTGCTGCGCGTTCACACAAGGGAGCAGCAGATTACTTAGCAATTCTTCCCCTAATCCTGCTGCTAACCCTAGAACCCCCTCCATGCCGATCATCTTCTTCAGCTCCGTGAACCGAAGACGATCGAGCGGCTTGGTGAGGACGTCCACGAGTTGCCGACCAGTTTCGACGAACTCGATGACGATCTGCACTCCATCGATATAGTCCCTGAGGAAGTGGAACTTGACATCGATGTGCTTGCTCCGGTCGTGGAGAACCGGATTCTTCGTGAGGGCGATGGCGGGCTGGTTATCCACCATCAGTGCTGGTGGGTGAGCTTCTACACCGGTCAGCTCACCCAGCAGCCGGCGTAGCCACACAGCTTGGCACGCCGCTGTGGCCGCCGCCACGTACTCTGCCTCGCACGTGGACAGCGCCACCACCTTCTGTTTCAGCGATAGCCATGAGATTGGAGCCGGTCCGAGGAAAACGAGCACGTCAGAGGTGCTCCGCCGTCCGTAGATGTCCCCCGCCATGTCTGCATCGCTGAACACAATGGGTTGTAGCCTACTACCGCCGGTCTTGGGGAAGATGATCCACTGTCCCCTTGACGTAGCGCAGCAGCCGCTTCACCGCAACCCAGTGATCCTCTCGGGGATCCTCCATGAAGCGGTTGACGTAGCCCACGGCGAACATAATGTCCGGCCTCATGTGGACTAGGTAGCGCAGACCGCCTATGATGCTCCAGTAGAGTGTTGTATCTACCTTCGCCGTGGTACTAGCCTTCGTCAGCTTCAGTCGCTCCTCCATCGGAGTCATGTACGACTTGCACTCAGCCATGCCGCTCCGCTCCAACAGCTTCGAGGCGTACGCGCTCTGCCCGAGCGTGAGCGCCTCCTTCCCCTATCTCACCTTGATGCTGAGGTAGTAGGAGAGCGCGCTGAGATCGCTCATTCGAAAATGAGCCACCATCTCACGTTTGAAGCTGTCGATGTCCTCCGCACACGCACCGCTGACAATCAAGTCATCCACATACATGCTGACAATGAGCTCCTCCTTCCCCCATTGCAGCATGTAGAGCGCGTGCTCGGTTGCGCACCGTGTGAACCCAAGCTCGCCCAACGTGGAGTCAAGCTTGGCGTTCCACGCTCGTGGGGCCTACCGCAGCCCGTAGAGCGCCTTGCGCAGTCAGAGTACCCTGTGCACCGCTCCCTTGATGGCAAAACTCAGAGGTTGTCTAACGAAGACTGTTTCCGCCAGCTCACCATTGAGGAAGGCCGATTTTACGTCCAGGTGATGGACGCGCTAGTCCTTCGCTGCTGCCAAAGCCAAAAGCAGTCAGACAGACTTCATGCGCGCTACCGGTGCAAAGACTTCCTCAAAGTCGATGCCCTCACGCTAGACAAAGCCTCGAGCGATGAAGCGCGCCTTGTGCTTGACAATGGCGACGCGCTCGTCCGTTTGACCTTGTACACCCACTTCAGGCCGATCGAATGGCATCCTGGAGGTTGATCGACGAGCTCCCACATCTTGTTTTCCTCGATCGCCTTCATCTCTTCCAGCATCGCCCGTCTCCAATTTGCATCGCGCTCGGCCAGCGCAAACGTTGGTGGTTCCTCTACACTGATGAGAATCAACTTTGGGTCATTGAGCAGCCGACCCGCCAGGCCTGAGGGCCCTGTGTCGCTGATGATGTCGTCCAACCTGTGGAACCGCACCTTCTCACCAACGTGGAAGGCATCCACGAACTCAGTGATGTCGCTTGGAGGTGAGGCGAACTCGATCAGCGTCGATGGAGTTCCCTATTCTGCTGGAGTGCTTGGCACAGCACCTGGAGTGCTCGGCACCCTGGCTGCAGTGCTCGGCACTACTCCTGGACCGCTCGTCACCACTCCTGGAGTGGTCGGCACCACTGCAGGGGTGCTCAGCACCAGTCTTGGAGTGGTCGGCACCACTGCAAGACCTCTCGGCTCCGCTACGGAAGCATTCAGCACCCGTCCTAGAGTGGTCGGCACCACTGCAGGACTGCTCGACACCACTTCTGGAGTGCTCGGCACCCCTCCTAGAGTGCTTAACACCACCCCAGGAGTGCTCAACTTTGTTGCTGGAGTGGTCGGTACCTCCTCTCCAGCGTCTCCACCACCGTGGATGACCAAGTGCTCAATGACGAAAGTGCTGGTGAAGCCACCTGCTTCCCCCGTGCCTAGACTGTCCTAGTCCTAGGTCACCTTCTCGTCGAACACGACGTCACGCGAGACAAGCACCTTGCCTCTGTGTGGGTCGTAGAGCCAGTATGCCTTGGTACCTTCTACGTAGCCTAGGAGCACCATCGGTGTGCTCCTGTCCTCTAGCTTGGTGAGGACCGGCTTCGTCTTCTTGACGTGACCGATGCAGTCGAATGTCTAGATGAAGGACACGCTCGGCTTGCGCCCATACCAAGCTTCGAACGGCGTCTTGCCCTCCAGGGCCTTGGTGGGCGCGCGGTTGAGGATGAACACCGCTGTGGTCACCGCCTCACCCTAGAACCTTGCCGGCATGCTCTTGGCCTTCATCATAGATCGAGCCATGCCGACCACTGTCTGGTTCCGCTGCTCCACCATGCCATTATGCTGTGGTGAGTATGGCATAGTGTGGTGTCGCACCACACCCTGATCCACGCAGTACACAGTGAACTCCACCGAAGTGAATTCATCGTCCCGATCAGTCCACAGCACGCATAGCTTCTTGCCGCTCTCCACCTCCGTGCACGCCTTGAACTTCTTGATTGTCTCCGCCGCCTCGTCCTTGCTCGTCAGGAGTGACAGCCACATATAGCGATGGTAATCATCCACAAGCAGGAGAAAGTATCGTCGACCACCGTTTGTGGCTGACATGATTGGCCCACAGAGATCGCCGTGGATGAGCTCGAGAGCGTCCACCGCGCGATACTTGGCCGCCTTTAGGAATGGCAGCCTCCTCTGCTTCCCGGCCAGGCAGCTGTCACACAGCTCATCTCCGTGCTTGATGTGGGGCAGCCCTTGGACCATCTTCTCTAGCCGACCGAGCACGTCGAAGCTGAAATGGCCGAACCGGGCATGCCACAGCCACGGCTCCTCGGTGTGCCATGCTGCTAGGCACACCGGCTGCTCCACCTTCAAGTCGAGCAGGTATAGCCGGTTCTGGGACCTCTTCATCTTGGCAAGAAGGCATTGTTCCTAGTCCTTAATCCTGAGGACGCCGTCCTTGATCAGTACCTCGCTGCCACGCTCATCCAGCTGGCCAATGCTGATGATGCTTGAACGCAACTACGAGATGTAATACACATCCATTAGCACGTGGTGCTTGCTGTTCTGGCACCTGAAGATGATGGTTTCGCGCCCTCGGATCACCACCCTTGAGCCATCACCGAACTTCATCGTGTCGGTCACATCGTCGTCGAGCTCGGAGAAGGCTGCCTTAGAGCCTGTCATGTGGTTGCTGGCGCTAGAGTCCAGGTACCCCCGCTGCTCTTGCTCGCCGCCCACACATTCGAGGTGGACTTGGGCACGCGGTTCGTCGAGGTAGATAGCTTTTAGAGCCTTCCCAGGCTCTTTCACCGCCATCACCTCTCCCTTCCCTTTGGCCTCAACGTCGTGCAGTGCATAGAACATCACCATCAGGAGAGTGGCCTCATTATCATCAGCCTACGCCAGATGAGCCTCAGGCTTCTTATCCTGCTTGCGATTTGGGCACTCCTTTGCCCAATGACCCGTCTTCTCTCAGCGCTGGCAAGCATTGGGGTTGACCTTCTTCTTCTTCTTCTTCTCCGAAGAAGCCTTGACGCGGCGCTTTCCATCACCACCGCGGCTGGAGGAGGCTTCCCCGGAGTTCCTCTGGGCGGCCCATTCCTCCTCTGTCAGCAGCAGCTTGCCGCTGTCCTTCGATGCTATGGCCGGCTCCATGCGCTCATCCACCGCCCACATATGACCTGTCACATCCTCAATTATGAGGGTGGATAAGTCCAGCATTGTCTCTATGGAGAGAGCAATATGGATGTACTTCGCCGGCACGAAGTGGAGGTACTTGGAGATCGCCTCTTCTTCGTTGATGGTGACACCGTGGCTCCGCAGCTTGCTGATGAGCGTCTGCAGGTAGAGGGAGAAATCCTCCACCGCCTCACCATCCTTGAACTTAAGGTTGGCGTACTCCTGCTTCAGCAGCTGGGCCGTCGCCTTCTTTGCCCGATCGGAACCGACGCGCATCGCCGCAATGGCCTCCCACGCCTCCTTAGCAGAGCTCTTCAACCCCAACGGCTCCCTATACTCTGCTGGCATAGCAGTGAGGATAGCCTCCAACGCTGACATGTCGCCTTTTTCATTGTCGGTGCCCTTGTCAATAGCATTCCAGAGCCATCGGGCTCTAAGCTTGATCTTCATGGTCACCGTCCACTCGCCATAGTTTGTGCGAGTCAGCGTCGGCCAACTGGTGCTGCTGACCTCTCTCACCGTGCACACAACGACATCCTGTCGTGGCTGGGCAGCCACAGCAGCGCTGCTGTTGTCGCCCATCTCCAAACCATCCGTCATCGCCAGCGGTTAGTCCGGCGACGGCGCTTGTACGACTGCGATACCACTTATTGGCCCCTAGATCTCTGGCACAGCTGAGCCGACCACTCACCGGTGTTGCCGACCACACACTATGACTAGAGGTAGAAGAAGAGAGGGAGAACAGAGCACGCACACACAGCACAAGAACCAACGTTGGCCGGAGCTCTGCAAAGTAGATGGCAAAACTGAACTCGCTCCCTTACTGAGTTGCAGTGGCAAACTATATATACAACTCTATCCATCTAATCATAGTACACAGACATGTCAGGCTGTCATGCTGCTATAGTGACTAGATATGATAGCAGGGCTGACTTTGACCCCTACCCCTGCTGTGGCTACAGTGTGGTAGGAGAGCCGTTCGACACCTGCCCCTGCAGCGGCTACAGTGCACAACAGGGAGCCCTTTCGCCACCTTCTGCCCCTGCTGCGCGTTCACACAAGGGAGCAGCAGATTACTTAACATTCTTTGCAGCACGTCGTGGCCCAGTACAACAACAAAAGAAGTTTAATCCTCTGCATGTAGTGAAAACACTCTTAGTAACGAAGAAGAGAGAATGCTAGAGACAGAATTGAAAATAAGGTATAGGAACTACCATCACAGTAAGTGAACCTACATGTGTCATCCTTCAAACAATATGTTTGTCCTTTTGGATGAGTGGCTGCTACCTAGATTAATTTTTCATGGCACAGCCTGTTAGCGAGGGTGTATGCAAAGGTTTTTGGATAGCCGTTTTTTTTTGTTTGTTTGGATCACCTCTCATGAAATTAGCCTGTTTTTGGTTAGCTCAATGCCTTCTATAATTAATCTTGGAGTATGATCGTGGTTAGCTCAATGCCTTCTGTAACTAATCTTGGAGTATGATCATAACAACTCAGTAGTCTAATAGTGCCTTGCTCAACCGTAGGGTGTCATTCACTGCCTACCAGAAACGTTGCATTGTCAGGGAATTAATATCTGCTGAACTGATTTATTAAAAAAATATCTAAAATGGACCACTTTTTACCTACATGTAAAAAGAGTATATTTTACAATACGACGAAATAGCCTTGTTTCTCTCAATATGCTTCTGTTTTCGAATCCGGGTCCCTCGTGGACTCATCAGGAAGTGTGGCCTTATGTGGTGCAGGCAGTGCTTCCACCTGAGTGCCAAGGACATTGGCCTCATCAAGGTGTCCATGTTTGTGCAGCAGCCTCAGTATTAATTAATTTTCCCTGGATCATTTTAGTTTCCATACCATCTGACTGAGGTACCATCATGTTTTTACACTTCCTGTATCACTGTGTGGTTACTTTTCCAAGACAAAGCAGAGGGATTCCATTGTTCAGTCTGACGTGAAAAAAAAATCAGCTCTCCCAAATTTTGTTGTAACCTTACCGCTTTATCCCCGGGCGGTATACCAGCTTCAATAAATCTCTAAACACTTTAACCTTGTGCATTATGGTCTACATAGAAGGTAGGATCATAGCCTCCCTACATAGACAACTCAAGCTTACCATAAGTTTAAAATATATAATTAATAATTTTCAGCTATCTTCTGGTCACCACAGTTAATAGCTACCGGCTCTAGATGGCCTGTATATTGGTTGACAAAACCTGACCATAATTATGTTGCCTGTATTACTAATGTTCCCTATGTATTGGAGTGACTGGTTGTTAGCTTGTTGGCTCCACGATCGAAATTACAGGCCCTTAAACAATGCTAGCCCAATTTTAATTGCAGCGTTCCTATCCAATCAGTTCCACCACTAATTTCTTTGCTCCTTGCAGTGCAGTCAAAAGGCGGTATTTCACAGCGATTCACTGAGCAAGCAGTGTTTAGAGACGGTCTCCTGTTTTGGTGAGAACCTTATTTTCGGCCTACTGTTTCTTATTTTCGATTTCAGATATGCTATATTTGACATGGCTGCTTGGGCTCGGTTGATTGAATTTAATTTTATCCGTTGCAGTCTCTAGGTGTGGACACTGATGCTGATGTGTTCGTTCTTCTCTGGTTATAATAAAGGTAATGGACCTTTCTGCAGTATCGATTAATGGACTGCTTTCATATGGGTTTTGGTTTCATATTTTAGTGCTTCGTTTTACCGATCTTCCTGATTTGCAAGATGGAATCATATTTTGTGGCTTCATTTTTCCATGTCCACCAGTTGTCCTACTAAATCTAATTTTTGAACTGCTACAGTTGGTTTTGGTTGCATCCTAGGACAAGTTCATTGCCGTTGCAGTGATTTGTCGCTTCTAGATTTAGGGATTTGTTCTTCTTTCTTCCCTGTCTGTTTCCATCTGGTTCTGGTGCTGCATTGTTTGTCAGCTTGATTTATCTCCAAACCACTTGCTCTGCTACTGCTTCCCTTTTCCCTAAGCCGTATGTCTTCTGTTACCTTGTTGTTTCATACGTATTATCGACACAATTCCTGCTTCTTAATTGGCATGCTTTTTATTCACTGCAGGGTGCGAGCTTGCAACGATCTACGCTTTGGGATTCCAAGGTTCAGTTTCCTAGGAACCAAAGCACAGCCTCATTCACCAGTGACCTTTTTGATCGTGAACCAAAATACTAATAGAGCAGCATCAAGCCATCAATAACTATGCAGTTCTACCTAATGTAATATACAGACCATCGAATGTATAAAGCGTGTACCAGCACATATAGTATATGCCTATGCACCATCCTCTTTGCAGCCTTGAACAACATACGTAATATGCACATCCTGGATATATGTATATCTACCTACCTTATTACTTATATTGCAGTCTATATATCTAGCACATTTTCTCCATCTTTAAAGTCTTTCCTATGTCCACGTACGCGCGCGATGGCGCACGCCCTATACTACTGGTTTATTCTAACAGGGACACGGCGGCAGTCCTGGCCGTGGCTGACCAACCGCCAGAGCCCGCCTCTTCAGGGCGGGCATATCGTGCGTCCGCGAGAACAGCCAGGCACGGCCCACCATGCCGAGAACAGCCAGGCATGGCCCACCATGCGTGAGGTTGTGCACATCCTCTCTAGCTTCGCCGTACCACATGTAGATTCGCCTTCTACTTTCTTTTTTTTAGAATTACACGGTAGAACGTCGACGTCCACACAACACGCACGCACAATCACCTCTACGAACACATGTACGCTAACCATATCCCTATGCAAGGACGAAGCCCAATAGCTCACCGTGGGTGGCCAAGCACCCCCCACAGTCCAGAAATTCTTAAGGAGTGGAAAAATTCGGCCCTGTAGGCACCCCCACGGCCCAATACGAGGCACCTCCTACCAAGCCTTGAAGCCCCACTGCGCCACTTCCTTCAGGCTTTGACGACTACTTGACTCGCTGTTCCTTCCGCTTCCGCGCGACGACTGCGCGAGCCACCACGCGAGGAGCGACGCATCGCCTGCCCTTGCCCTCGCGCTCGCCAATAGGAAATTACAAATACGAGTCGCTGCCAGCCTGCCGCGCCGGCGCTCCTGCTGGCAGCTGGCTGCTGCCGTTCCGTCGCTGCCGACCCGTCGTCTGTCCATCGTGGCGCCCGTCCCAGGCAGCCAGGCTCCTAGGTCCCATCGACGTCGTAGCCGTGGTCGTCCGCCCATGGCCACCCGGCGCCCGCTGCTTGGCTGTTTGGCTCCCTGCGACCTTGCCAAGTGATTCGCTGCCCCTGCCGAAGTGCCGGTGCGTGTTTATTCAATTTTTCTCAAGTTCTAGTTCATCCTCAATGAAATTATTACGACTGCAATTTTATTATGCAAATGAATGAATTATAGGTAATCATGGATAGGTATTATAAACCGAAAAGCTCAAGACATGATCGATGCTAATAGAACTTTGTGTCCAGATGAAATCAATTGAGATGAGGAGATTAAATATGCTCCCAGTTTTAGGAAAGAGATTGATGCTTACCATCCTAACCTGAGAGAAAAGGTGGGAAGAAAATACTTGGAGAATGGACCTTGCCAGCCTCGCACATGTGATGAGGCTATGGTTCGTCGTTTCATGAGCATGGAAGAAAAATGCTGTAAATATGATCTCTAAGAGGTAATACAAATCCAATGCATCTATTTTTAATGGATAATTCTTTTTTTTTCTAAATAACCTATTTATTCTCTTTTCTTTAGGCTGGATCACATATTTTGCTATATGGGACATCTTTTGTTCATCGTTTTGGCATTCTTTCAATCACTACACTAGTGATCAATGTCGTCTTTATTTTGTTATTATCTCTACCCCTATAATACACCACTTTAAATTATCCTACAGCCACCAAATAAATCTCACATCTATAGTTACGACTTAAACTACGTCCATCCTACAAAATGCACACAGAAAAAATGACATTAAAAACGTGCACACCAAATTAACTCTCACTCATTTTCTCTCCTTACTCAACCACATCGGTCCTCCTTTGGATGTGCCTTGCCCCCAGCGACTGCCTGCGAGCGTCGTGCGAGACCGCAGCAGAACATCGTCTCCTCTCCCCTCCCCTCCCCGTACCGATCCCTCTCTTCCAGATCGCCATCGCGATGGCAACTCCTCCTCCCCTCCCCTCTCCTCTCCCCCATGGACTTACACCAGGTGACACGCGCAACTACACTCCTGTGGCCGTCTGCATCGACGCCCTCGCTCGAGGAGAATCCAGCGGCGGCGGCTCTTGGCCACGATTATCGCCACACGCGGGGCTACGGCGGCGCCCGGCCGTGGCTCTCGGGGTGCGCGAGGCGGCGGCGGCACTCGGTCGCGGTTCTCAGTGCACGCGGGGCTACGGCGGCGCCCGGCCGTGGGGCTTGGGGTGCGTGGGGCGGTGGTGGCGGCGTTCGGCCGAAGACGCCGCTGCCCTGTCCGTCGGGGCCGTAAGTCCAGTCGCATTCGCAACGAGCGCCCCTCCGAGATCCATGGCCGTGCCAGCGAGCTGCTCGTGGCCGTGCGGCACTCCGTGTTGGTGTGAAAAATCAGGTACTTGAGTGGAGCGCGGTGCTGCTTGAGCTGGACAGCAAGCGAGGGAAGAGGAGGACACCGCTACAGCAGTTGAGCAGCAAATCTGGGACACCGCAGCGGACAGGAGGATGCCGCGACGGCGCTTGAGGAGCAAATGATTTCTGTGATTTCTTCTAGATTATTACCTTGTTTATTCCTTTTTTGTCTCTTCTAATGGTCACTGCTTTCAACAAACATGCAGGACCATGAGCCACCTCTCGTGGGCTAATTATTTTGGCTAGGGAGCAGGTGGCCGGGCACTCGACCTAGGTGGATCCGGTGAGGAGACAACACGGCTACGGAGTAGGCGGCCAGGCACTCGCCCTGAGGCAGCATGTGGCCATCACCAGTTCCAGTGGCGCTGGTTTGCCACCAAAGTTGGATCCGATGACTCTTCGTGAATGGCCTCAAAGACGGTGGTGGTGTCCACGGCGACCACAATGGCCATTACGGCGGCTGAGGTGAATGTGGCTACAACGGTGGCGGTGGCTGGGAATTTGGAGAGGTTTCTCACATCCACGATGCCCATGGTGCATGCGCAGTACTTGCCCAAGGTATTCTCGCGCTTGCTCTTTCCTGATCCAGTAGACTGCTTTTGTGGTCTTACTTCTTGGAGGTATATGCTGCGATTGATGGGAAGGGGATCCAATAGATATCATTGTTCTATGTAGCATTTGTACTGCATCTGCAGAGCCAAGCAAATGAGTCTGGAGAAACACTACAGTTAACATTAGAGCTTGAATCCTGACATGAATTTAGACTGAAGCAATCGTTCAGCTCTGGTTCACAGTTAGTATATTTGTTGAATTAACTAGCTATATTGCCATGCCTAATAATTTGATAAGATAAGATAAAATTATTGGGTCTATTATAACAATAATTAAATTATTTGTTCAACAAATGGTTCACATTTTGACAAAATCGATGTAAACTGAGTTCACTATTGGGACTTGGCAAAAACAAAATCAAATATTTCCTTTGATTTTGTGTTGTATATATAGTAACTATTTTCCTTTCTAATGGATGGCCTGCGTTTATTTTTTTGCAAACACCGGTAGCAAATATGCTATTTCATTAGGTGTGGATGTATGATAAATCATAAATGTAATTTGAATTGAACTACAATTATTTTCAGGGTTCAAAACTATGTGAAGCATATATCGATGCAATCCTAAATGTCTGCGTGCTTCCAGCGGGTCTATTACAATGATCTTTGAGCAGCATCTAACTACTTGCCTTTCGCTGAGCCGAGTAGGATCTACACCATGATGTTATAACCCTTCCTACCATGTGGGGCTCTTTTCCTTGTAATTCCACTTCTCAGTTTACAACTGGCAAGAGATCAAGCATTCTACCTGACTGAGTTCATATCCTCCTAGGTATTCATATATTTAGGCAATTACGCTTCCTTTCTTCTCATAGTATTTGAGACATTGATGTGATTCTAGGACCAGTGATTCAGACCATGAAAGAAGGATACCTGTAGATATAACTTGCTGGTGACCTGGTGTAGCTGCAAATAAACATGTACAATGTCTTCAGTTTCAACTTTCAATCAATTGCACAACTGAATCGCCTTTCAGAAGCATAGTGAATATGTTGGTGACATAGTGAAAACTCTAGGAAACACACCAAATTAAAAAATAAAATAAAATATATTGGAAAAAAAACGAGAACACACTTTGCTTCAAGTATGGTGATCCTGTACCGTACATTGGAAAGATGGTGAAGATTTGGGAGCAAAATAATGCTAAAAGGGTACTGGGCTGTGATGGAAAAGGAGATTTTTCTTGCTTGTTGTGAAGGTACTGGGCTTGCAGATATCACATCATTTACTGCTTTTGTTTAAAATCTATCTAATTTTGTCTTTCTAGCTTAATTCTTCACTTCTTTAGTGCAGTTCATGGTTTAGTTGCACTATACTTCAGTTTTTGTTGAAGTCAAGAAGCAAGATTGACTCCTGGCAAAAGAATAGGAAAGAGAAGAATAAAGATCTAAGTAATTTGATAATATTTACTGTATTTGTATAGAATTCAGGATCCATACTTTCTATCAACTTTTTGTTTAAAATTGGTGATGTAACAATAATGCAGAAAGGAAAAAGCTGATGTCATCAGTGATGTAACAATAATGAATCTTATATGCTTCCATTTTATTCTTAATTATTCTAAACTATGGAAACACAATTGTCATTTGGTTAGTTTTTTTTCTCCAATACGTAGGGGAGCTGCTTATCATTTCATTGAAAGGAGTCATTTGGTTAGTTTTGTTGTGTATGTACGAAATGTTCCCGTAGCGTTAGCACGGGTAATATACTAGTAACTTATAAACGGTGAGTATTATTGCTCTTGCCCCTACCAGTTTTACTTATGTTTTGATCAAAATCACATTGCCATTACTGCAAATTGAATTTTGATGTTGAAAATTGTGAGTTAGCATGCTATTTGTTTGAACATCACATGGGTCACTATATTCACGATGAAGTTGTGCACCCATACCCATTTGCTCTAGCTTCGCCACTGCCCCTATGAGCACCTCCGAAGGACTGAGCCGGCAGATCTTGAGATTCACGAAGTCACCACAGGTGTCACGCTATCGACGGGGACATTGTCTACCACTGAAAGCATAGCGTTGTTCCCTAATCACCAAGTCTACACCAAAGTCATCTAATGATCTCTTTCATTGATGTAGTCTACGTCAAAGTCATAGCTCTTCATATAATTTGTTGATATTAGTTTGTATAAAAAGTTCAAATTACTCCCTCCAAATTTAGGCAATGTATAAATACCCCCCTAAACTATCGTTTAGTTTGATTTATTCTCCTCCAATATTTTAATTGGTCTAATTTACCCCCTAACAAGATTTGTCTTTGTTGTTTCTTTATGTACAAGATGAATTTTATTCTCAAAATTTGTTAGGTGATAAAGGACAACATGATTTACATTATAGACTTTTCATCATTATATTGTTTTACATTTTAGTATTTCCAGTGTTTATTTTTATTTAATGTCATAATGTGTTGAAATATTGACAAGAATTTATGATATATTTTTTATAATATTAATTATAATGTTCATTATCACCTGACAAAACTTGAAATTAAAATTTAACTTGTACCTGTAGAGAAAAAAAAACTAATCTTCTTAAGGAGTTATTTGGACCAACTGAGATAGTTGCAGCAAGAAAAATGAACGAAATGTTAGTTTAACAGGTTATTTAGACATTGTCCAAACTTGAGGAGAGTAATTTTGTTTTTTCTAATATTTTTAGGGGTCGTTTAGAGGCCCTATTTTTATTTTAAATTCTAAAATTTTAAAATTCAATTCCTTTGAAACATTCAAACGACAAAAAAAATGAGCCTCTAATAAAGTTTTGAACTATAAAGTATAGATCATATTAAGAGCTACAAACTTTAGTGTAGACTACATCAATAGTAGAGGTCGCTTGAAAAATTAAAAATTTTGAATTCAAAAGGTAGAGAACTTAAAACGAATATTTGGTCCTCTAAACGATCTCAGATAAAAAATTTATCAACTATAAAGTTGTATATCTTCGTGCGAACTATAACTTTGGTATATACTATGTCAATATAAGAAGTCTTTAAAATATGATAACTTAATATGAATATTTGAGCATCTAATCTAAAATAAAAAATTATCAACTACAAAGTTGTAGATCATGTTGAGCTCTAAAACTTTAAAATAAAGTTTGTATTTATAAGACTTCATATGAAAACGTTGTGCTTTTTCTATATATGAAAGAAGGATGAAGGCCAATGACAGGTTTGCCCCATTGCCACATTAGCAAAACCACCCAAGAAACCATTTTAAAATGGTTAAGGGGGTAATTTTTCTGAATTTAAAAGTTAAGGTTTGTATATTGTTTGGTATTGTAGTTCGAGAGAGTCTTTCAAATTCAACGATAACTTTAAGTGGTGAATCAGACTTTACTCTCTATTATAAGCAGATGATTGTTTGTGTATCAGTTTAGCCTATTGTTTTCACGTTATTAGTAGTAATTTCAAATCTACAATAACATCACATACATACATGTTTATATAGTTATCTCTATGAACAGCTCTAGATAGCTAATCCGATAGATCTTGAGATTGATGATTTATCGTAGTGTTTGATTATCTTGTTTTCTTCTCTAAAGGCATGAGGCAAGAGGCATGCACCACAGTCATCCAAAGTCTAACATATATTGACTAAGACCAGGTGACTTTCCGGTCACTAGTACAGTACCCGTGCTAATGCTACGGCTTTATTTGAAAACAACCAAACAACGATATATATATATGGTTTATGTAAATATGTTGATAATGAAGCTGGATTTCTGACATGACTATACACACGAGTTTCAATGGTAGTCTTTCTTAATTGTAGGCAGACGAGCACAAAGATTTTTTCCTATCCATACTGGGTTGATGAAGTTAACAGTGCACTTCACAGTACTCAATTTATTTGGTTTCTGTCTCTCTAAAAAATAAAATGGCCATGAGTTATATGACATTTTATGAAGATTACTTCATAAGAGCAGAACTAAGCCGACTAACTATTGTACTATCAACTTACTTCATTATCCGTCTATCACATAAATCAGTGTATGACTGACCACACAGTAAAGAAAGTCTATCACATAAATCATTATATGATCTAAACACACAATAAAGAATGTATTTGAAGTCACACCCTGAGACCCTAGCCTTTTGTCGTTAATTCTGCATTCCAAAGAATAAAAAGGAAAGAAGGATAATTAGTAGGATAACATACAGAGTAATAATTCAATAGGATATTAGATTGTACGACAAGCTTGTAGAGACATTGAACTTCCGATCGGTTACGATCTTTCCTTTGACCAAGACATTGCATAATTAATTGCACAACTATGAGACTGACTGCCATTGTACCATAGCCTATATTTTACCTTGCAAAGACCACATAACTTCACACCTTGAAATGTTAACTTATTTATCTTTACTGATTTCACTCTTCTAATTATACTGTCAGAAGAAACTTTTCTTGTAAGAATTAAAGCAAGCACGGAATTGAAAAACCAAATGTGTGCATTAAGATAATTACTCCTGATGTCAAACCAAATAAGAAAACCAAGTGTGTACTTTCAATAACCTAGGAACTAACCTAGACCATGGAACACGTCGCCCTAAGCATCTTTCAGCGTCTTCCCTTGCCCCGTAGTGATGTTCTCTGCAAAGCCTGCGAGAGAAAAATGCTTACCTTTTAAAATCAATTTCTGAATGAACAATATGGCAGTTAGAAAGCTCTATGTTTTTATAGATGGCCTACAGAGCAGTAATACAATGAACTTAAAAACGTGGATCAATGGGTACATGGCACGCTCATCTCAATTTGACATAGTGGAAACTTGGGAAGTAACCTTATATTTTCATCAATTCCACAAGATATTGTAGAAAGTGCCACCCTTCTCAATCTCGTTCTTTTTGTTATCCTGAGAAATCAATTTGAAACTGAATCAACATAATCATGAGAAACCCAAGACGGTTATTGATATAAGAAAAATTAGATGCATATACCATTCTACCCTACAGTGGTTACAGCTTTAAGAACTGCATTAAAATATAGTTCCGTGTCAAAAATAAAAGGCATCGTATCCCCACCCCGCCAAGCTGATTTCAGTGCCTGAGTTTAAAAGTAAAAGTAGCAGGGTCAAGCCAAGAAAAATAAATGAATATATTCCTGCTCAATTTTATTGGGGGCATTATATGATGTAAGATGGGTCATTAGGTCCATGATAAATAGGTTACATCCATATGAGTGGTCTCATTGCTGGCCCTTTCACCATGATAGCAACACAAATGTAACACTTGGAGGCATACGCCTTCAAAAGCAAACTCATCAACTAAAAAAGTTTCAACAGAAGTACAGGTACTCGTCCTTGTTCACCTAGCTGTTTGGAGAAAGTAATAACAAGTTCTGGTTAGGAAAAGAGGGGCAAAATAGAAGGGGAAAGCTAAACAAGCAAGCCAGCTGAAGTTTCATATTCACTTGGAAAGAAATTAGCACTGTTGGACTAATCTGGCCGCTCCGCTTACCTCAGTGATTAAGTAGAAATTTTCTTCAACCAGCTTCTCGAAGTTCTCCACACCTCTTTACTGAGGCACGACTCCATCACCGTCACCTGAATATGCCAAATACAACAGGCAATCAACGCCGACATGTATTTCTCACAAAAGATCTTCGTTTCAAATCATGGATACTGACCCTGGGCCACAGAGGTTTTTGATACAACGGGTTCTTCACTGGACTCCCTTTGCTCCACCGAGAAAGGCACTGGTGAAAAATCAACCCAATTGAAGGCACCGGTGAAAAATCAACCCAATTGGACCTCAAGAGGGCCTCCAGCTTGTCCATGGCACCCGTCACCGCCTGCAGCCCACTCGTGTTGGGCAGTGGATCCGCAACGGCGCTGGTTGCCGCCGCCACCACCGACGGCTTTGCGGTATCCGCCTCCGCGCACCCAACCTTACCACCAGCGAGACCGTAATAACAACAAAAATCAGATCAAAACCACAGACCTGAAGGAGCCACATGCACGGGGATGGAGGGAGATCAGAACCTTGGCGCGCTTCGGAGGCTGCTACGACGCGACATCGTCACCCGCTCCTGGACCCCCCGCCGCGTTCTCCGTGGGCGCCGGCGCGCCCTTTTCCTCCTCGTCCCCCGCCCCCGGTCGCTTCGCCGCGGCGATCCGCCTCGTCTCAACCATCATCACAGAGTTGGCGGCGCGTGAGATCCCGGCAGGCACGCACGGATCCTGCCTGCTTGCCTCACGCCTGGACTCGCGGGCGGCGGTGGGGCGCATCCTGGGCGCATGCGTGCTCTCTCCCCCGAGGAGCGTTGATGATTCTTTTTATGCTGCGCGGGGGATGGAGCGGGGGATGTGGAGGCGGAGGAGTGCGCCGCCGCGCGGAGGGCCGACCACGGCCGACGGCCAGTCGCACCTGCACTACGCCGTTGCCCTGCTCGGTTGGGCCCGGCCGCCAGGTTAGGAGAGAGAGAGGGTGAGAGAGAGAGGAAGGGGAGGAGGGGGCGCCGCCCTGTGCGCCAGGCCGCCGCCGCTGCGATGGGGCAGGAGGAGGGAGTCGCTCGACGTGATAGGGCAGGGAAAGGGGAGAGGGGAGAGGGGGAGTCGCGCGTGGCCGCGTGGGGTGGCGGGGCGGAGCGGAGAGGGGGAGTCGCGGGCGTGGGATGGGACGGGTGCCGCGGTCTTGCGTCGCTGGGGCGGGGGGCGCGGGCGGTCGCTGGGGCAAGGCACATCAAACAAGCAGGACCGTCGGATGTGGGTGAGGAGGGAGAGAGAATAGGTAAGAGTTAATTTGGTGTGTATATTTTTAATGTGATTTTTATTTGTGTATGTTTTATAGGATGAACGTAGTTTTGGTTGTGACTGTAGATGTGAGATTTGTTTGGTGGCTGTAGGATAATTTAAAGTGGTGTATTATAGGGGTAGAGATAGAGATAGAGACAGAGATAAAAGATACCGAATGGAACCATTACGAGGCTACGATGGATAGTGGAAAGTGGAAACGCGTCTCTTTTGTGTGGATGGAAGCTACGTACTCCAGTGATCCAAAAGTTGTATTCCCTTTAGACCGGAAGACAAACAATATGGAAGTGAGTGAAGAGTTTAATAAGACGACCACTCAGACCACAAGGCCTGTTGGTGCAAACGAATTTATACAAAGCTAAGCCACACCTTCACTACTGCTTCAAGCGAGTAAAAAATAAAAGAGGGAATGTACAAGGAATTCCAGCAGTAGTGAAGGTGGGGAGTAATAAAGCTCCTACAGACGACTCATCGTTGACGAGGGGTGATTAGTAGAGTATACGCGACTGATGCACGGGAGTCTCAACTCTCAACCAGCCCTCAGTCGTTCCCTAACCTCATGCACGCAATGGCGCCGCTGCCACACAACCTCCATCCCTGCCTACGCCGCCTAGACCTCCTCCTCGTCGTCGTGACGGTCGTCTCTGCGGGGTCCTCGCCGGAGAGCGACTTGTACGCTCTCTCCAAGCTCAAGTCCGCCCTACTCTCCGGGAGCGTCCGCAACAGTCCTTTGCTTGCCGACTGGGACATCGAGACATCGGCGTCAGGCGGCATATCATCCCGGACAAACCATTGCAACTTCTCTGGGATCAAATGCGACGCCTCCAACCGCGTCGTCGCCATCAAACTCACCGGCGTCCCTCTCCACGGCGGCGTGCTTCCAAGGGAGATCTCGCTGCTGGATGCTCTCTCCAGCCTCACCGTCGCCTCGTGCTCCCTGTCAGGCGTTATACCCGCATCACTCGCCTCGATGCCTCTCCTTCGCCACCTCAACCTCTCCATCAACAACATCTCCGGCTCCTTTCCGTTTCGATCGGCACCGCCGTACTTCCCCCCCGTGGAGGTCATCGACGTCTATGACAACAACCTCACCGGTCCCCTCCCGCCTTTCGACATGTCGCACGCAAGGATGCAGCACCTGGACCTTGGCTGGAACCACTTCTCAGGCGGTATACCCGAGCAGTACGGTGACATGAACGGGCTCGAATTCCTCGGGCTCGACGGTAACTGGCTTTCCGGCCTTGTGCCGCCGTCACTCTCGAGGCTCAGGAGAGTGAAGAGGATGTATCTGGGGCACTACAACTCGTTCCATGGTGGCATCCCGCCGGAGTTCGGCGAGCTTTCTGCCCTCATCCAGCTTGAAATGAGCAAGTGCAATCTCACAGGACCTTTCCCGCCGGAGCTCGGCCGCCTCACTCAGCTCGAATTGCTCTACTTATTCTCTAACAACTTGGTCGGCGAAATCCCGGCTGAACTCGGTAGTCTCAAGAACCTCACGCTCCTGGATCTCTCTTTCAACCAGCTTACCGGCGAGATACCGGCAAGCTTCGCCAGTCTAACTAGACTGAAACTACTCAGTCTAACAGGGAACAAACTCCATGGTGTAATCCCGGAGTTCGTCGGGGAATTGCCTCAATTGGAAATCGTCCATGCATGGCAAAACAACCTTACCGGGGAGATCCCAGCCAACCTAGGCAAGAACGGCATGCTGCTGGAACTGGATGTCACGGACAACCAGCTCAGCGGCACCATACCGTCCTACCTCTGCGCCGGGAGGCAGCTTCAGTTTCTTTTCCTGATGCGGAACAAGCTTTCTGGGCCAATCCCTGAAGACCTCGGTAACTGCAAGACCCTTGCCAGAGTTCGCCTGAACAACAACTTCCTCAGTGGCTCCATTCCCGCTGGCCTTCTTGATCTCCCCATGAATAACATGTTGGACCTGAGCAACAATTTGCTCTCAGGAGAGCTCCCAACGGTGATTCCCAGTGCTGGGCTAAGGTTTTTGTCAGTTGCATCCAACAATCTATCCGGTCCCGTGCCGCCGGAGATCGGCCATCTCAAGAAGTTGTCCTTGCTCAACGCCAGTGCCAATGCGCTCACGGCCGGCATTCCACGACAGATCAACCACTGCGAGTCGCTGACAGTGATAGACCTCAGTCGCAACCAGCTCACCGGCGAGATACCGAAAGAGATCACAAGCTTGAAGGTTCTGACAGTGCTGTACCTGTCGAGGAACAGAATCTCCGGTGAGCTTCCGGTGGAGCTCGGTGAGATGATCAGCCTCTCGAAGCTGGACGTGTCCTACAACGACCTCAGCGGCCGTGTCTCGCTGCCACAGCTTCAAGGGGTGTTCGCGGTTTCAGACAAGACAGACTTTGAAGGCAACCACGGCCTTTGTGTGGAGCACATCACTGCCGCTTCATGCCCCATCCCCATGTCGTTGCAGAGTTCACGGCGTTTCAAGCCGAGGATGTTGCTGTGGCTTGTGCCAACCGCCAGCGCCTTGGCGGTGGTCGTGTGCCTCGGACTAAGGTGGGGGCGCAGGGCGTGGCGGGAGACAGTGAAGCGGCTGCCTGTGACATGGAAGATGACACGGTTCCAGAACCTGGAGCTGGGAATGGACGACGTGCTCCGGTGCCTCAGGGAGGAGAACGTCATCGGAAGAGGAGGTGCCGGCACCGTGTACCGCTGTGTGACGCGGGACGGCACGGAGGTGGCCGTCAAGCGCCTGCCCGGCCCCGGCCGCCGTGACTACGGCTTCCGGGCCGAGGTGACCACGCTCGGTGGCATCCGGCACCGCAACGTCGTGCGGCTGCTCGGCTTCGCGTGCAGCGCGGAGGCCAACCTGCTCCTGTACGAGTACATGCCGATGGGGTCGCTGGGCGCGGTCTTGCACGGCGACAGCGGCGGACTCCTCCTGAGCTGGGCCGCCAGGCACCGCATCGCCAACGAGGCGGCGCGCGCGCTATGCTACCTGCACCACGAGTGCTCGCCGAGGATCCTGCACCGCGACGTCAAGTGCAACAACATCCTGCTGGACTCGGCGATGGAGGCGCACGTCGCCGACTTCGGCCTCGCCAAGTTCCTCAGCCGTGGCGCGTCCTGCTCCGGCGGCACGAGGGCGGTGGCGGCGGAGGAGTCCGTGTCCGTCGTCGCCGGCACGTACGGGTACATCGCTCCTGGTAAGAACGTCGTGCGCTGGACATAAAAGCACTTGCATCGCCATACAGTGACAGGCACAAAGTGGTGCGTGCAGAGTACGCGTACACGCTGCGGGTGGACGAGAAGACGGACGTGTACAGCTTCGGCGTGGTGCTGCTGGAGCTCGTCACGGGGCGCCGCCCGCTCGGCGACTTCGGCGACGAGATCGACCTCGTCCACTGGGCGCGGAGCGTCGTGCCGAGACCCACGGACACGGCGGCAGTCCTGGCCGTGGCTGACCCGCGGCTGCCGCCAGAGCCGGCCGGCCTGATTGCTCGCCTCTTCAGGGTGGGCATATCGTGCGTCCGAGAGAGCAGCCAGGCACGGCCCACCATGCGTGAGGTCGTGCACGTCCTCTCCAGCTTCGTCGTACCACCTGCGGATCCAGCCTGCTCTGTTTCTGCTCTTCCCCTGTAACTAACGGCACCACCAAGTGTATCAGGCAAGCAACCGTAGAGCAATTGCACCACTAGCAGTTTCAGTTTGTGGGTTGGAAATAACGAACGAATCTTTTACGCTTATGAGCGCATATGTAGGAATCGTCACAATTGGCCGCAGCTACATTGATAAATGCCTGGCGTTTCTGGTAGCAAGACTTCGTCCCTTTGACTCGCAGCCAGGAAGGATGATCGATCACAGTCAATACTTGTGCAGGTACCCGAGGATGATCTGAATGGTTGTTTTTCTTCTGGGCCTGCTCTTCTGAATGCTGCGACCATCCGGCATCTCACTTTTATATGGGCTTGGAGCTTGCACAGAAGATCATATACTCTGGCAGTCCTGATGCCCGAGGGCGCTCTAGCGGCAGGGCGAGCTGCCGAGCTGGGCGCGGTGGCACAAC
Source organism: Miscanthus floridulus (assembly GCF_019320115.1). Classification (NCBI taxonomy): domain Eukaryota; kingdom Viridiplantae; phylum Streptophyta; class Magnoliopsida; order Poales; family Poaceae; genus Miscanthus; species Miscanthus floridulus. The sequence continues at coordinate 12,964,446 of NC_089587.1, forward strand.
CACACCCAGTCACAACATTTATTAAACAAAACCAAATTATGTGCGCAAGATTTTAAGAATAAAATTTTGCACAATACTAGTGAAACAAAATTGTGCACACAAGATTTGTAATAAGAAAAAAAATGCATACAAGATTTGTGAAAAAAAAAATTATGCACCCAACTCTTTAGGGTATATGCCTTGTTAAGATCGGTATAATCAACACGCAAACGCTTTAGTTCAAACAAACAATAGAGAAGGACTACAACTTAATTTTTTGGAAGAATATTGGTGCTTCCTGAAAATAGTAGTAAAATATATCATGCAATCACACAAATCGATCTCATTCTCACTCTAATGCACAAACCACCTAATGGATGCAGCTGGAGAACCCTTCAGTGGGATGATGATGCTTCTTCACTACAGAGGAGCTTCTGAAACTTATCTCTAATCGCTTGCAACTCTTTCAGAGCATCTCCAATTGAAACACGATCCATGGGCATCTCCTCCGAACAGGAAATCCCAACTTGCAGAATCGAAGTGATGCAAGAAATTCTCAGCATGGAGTTTGAAGTGGCTGGTTCCCCATCTTCTATCTCCATCCGAAGCTGTTGGTCCATGATAGTACTCACTCTGTCTGGTAGTGCCATTTGAACATACTTGTGGAGCCCCATGGCTCCAACAAATTCGTTGTCTGTCGGTCTTTTCCCAATAAACATTTCCAGCAATAGTATGCCATAGCTGTAGACATCACCGTGGGTGGATACTTCATTGCCCAGTCCATACTCTGAAACAAACCAAAATGAGATTTTCTTTCAAATTAGATAAAAATAACATCCTAAGAATTCTGATATACTCATCTAGTAAACTTTTTGTATAAAATTCATTTCCAAAGCACTACGTACAAGAATGTATTAAAGTAGTTCCTTATAATTTCAAGATATATCTTCAAAAAAAAATTGAACGTATAGATCTTCCAATTTTATAAAAGTTAGTTTTGCTGATCTCAACATATATATCTAAGTTGACACTAAGAAAGCCTTGAGCTTTGATTGAAGCCTTCATTATGGAGTATATTTGAACAGAGCAAATGAAAGGTACCTGGAGCTGCATATCCAATTGATCCTCTCATTGATGCCCATCCACTTGATGTACCTATATCTTGATGTAGAAACCTCGCAAGCCCAAAATCACCCACACGAGCAACCATGGAGCTGTCCAGGAGAACATTACTTGGCTTAAGATCACAATGAATAATTGGTGTTGGCTTATGTTGGTGAAGGTAATCAAGTGAGGATGCCACGTCAATTCCAACATTTAATCTTGCAGTCAGATCTAGTGTCTTTTGTTCACCATCTCCGATGATATGTTTGTGCAGCCATTGGTCCAAATTTCCATTCGGTAGAAACTCATACACGAGGGCCTTGAAGTCATGGCCCTCAAAATCAATGCTTGAACAGATAGTCAATATCTTTACAAGGTTCCGATGTCGAGAACATCTTAAAGTCTCGCATTCTGCAACAAAACTTTGAGATGCACCACGCTGCATGAGGTTGAGAACCTTAACAGCGATCACCATTTGCTGATCATTGATTTTCATTGTTCCTTTGTAAACTGATCCAAAGCTCCCAGCTCCTATGAGGTTCTCGGATGCAAAACCATTTGTCGCATTAGCCAATTCAGCATAAGAAACCCTCACATATTGCTCACTCAAGACCGACCTTTGTAGGTGTGCTTTTGTCTTCTGGCGGCTCCTTTGTCGGAGTGCAAACAACGCAAATACTAATGTGACGCAGGCAAGTGCACTGCATACGGAGACTGTTATGACAAGTTTTCGATGTGGTTTCTTGGTGGTCTGGGTGGGGCAAGGTGGCAATCCCAGTTGAGGGATACCACCACAAAGACCATCATTCCCAGTGATTAAGATCGTTGCTGCGTTGAGAAATACCCCATCACTTGGGACTCCACCTTGGAGTTTATTGAATGCGAGATTCAATATAGAAAGGCCAGTTAGTCTGGCAAGGATCTCAGGAATGGTCCCTGACAAATTATTGTGAGAAAAATCAAGCCCTACAAGGCCCTTTAGATTTCCTAGTGACAGTGGAATTGTCCCCTGAAGGATGTTTCCAGACAAATTGAGAAATTCTAGGCTTTGACACTCACCAATGGAGGATGGAATCTCACCAGAAATCATATTATAAGATAAATCAAGTCCGTTCAGATTCTCTAGTTTTCCAACTTCTGATGGCAAAGACCCAGATAAGGAATTATGAGAAATGTTAATGAAACTCGACAAGGTTGATATGGAAAAGAGTTCTTTAGGTGTCGGACCAGAAAGATTGTTGTGAGAAAGATCCAATACTTCTAAAGGACAATGGCTGAGACTAGATGGTATAGGTCCACTTATAGCATTTGTACTGAGGAGAAGTTCAGTAAGTTGTGTAAGATTGCCAAGAGTCACTGGCATGGGTCCAGACAAGGCATTATTGTACAGAAATAATTCAGACAACTTATTGAGGTTGCCAAGGGATGCCGGAATAGCACCTATGAGAATGTTATGAGGCATGTAAAATGTTTGCAAGTTGATGAGGTTACCGATTCCTTCTGTTATTGTTCCAGTTATATTGTTGTATGCCATGCTGAGATACTCCAGCTGTGTTGAGAGATTACCAATTGAAGCCGGCAGCACGCCATGGAGATTATTCTCGCTAACATCTAATGCAACCAGGTTGCTACAATTGGTCAGACTAGCCAGGAAGCCCCAATCAGCATCATTTGTTGCTTCAAACTGATTCGAAGCAATTGACACTCCAGACAGCCTCCTTTGGTGAGCTCCTAAGCATTCTGGAATCGTTCCCGATAGGAAGTTTTCTAGTGTTAGAATATATTGAAGCATGGAGGTGTTGCAAAGGGATGCGGGGAGCATGCCTTGAAATAGATTGTTTGATACAAGAAAATAGTTCAATTTCGGAAGGTTTCTTCCAATATTAGGTGGAAAAGTCCCATTCAAGTTGTTGTACTCTACATCTAGAACTTCGAGAGAGGAAAGATTATTGAACATAAAAGGGGGCAAAGGGCCTTCTAGTTCATTGTTCACTAGATCAAGTATAGTGAGGGCATAGAGGTTGCCAAGCGCACCAGGTATGGAACCTGAAAGATTGTTTCTTGAGACAGAAAGGCGTTCAAGCATCTCAAGATTTCCTAATGATTCTGGGATCTGACCAACTAGACCATTTTCTTCAAGATCTAGGAATACTAGTGAAGAGAGGTTGCCTAACCAAGAAGGGATGGTTCCTTGGAGTTTGTTTCCCCCCAATCCGAGTACAATAAGAGACGAGAGGTTTTGTAGTGGTGGTGGAATGCTTCCTTCAAAACTATTTTTGAAAGCATAAAGACTCATCAACGCAGAGAGGTTTCCCAGTGATCCGGGGATCATTCCTGAGAACTGATTTGCACCCAGGTTCAGCACGTTGAGGTTGGCAAGGCTGCCTATCTCTGTCGGGATTTCTCCTGTCATGTTGTTATATCTTAGGACTAGTTTTTTCAGGTTTACAAGGCTGGCAATGGTGGAAGGGATTCTTCCTGTAAGCCAATTTTTGCCAAGACTGAGTACCTGCAGATCACGCAAAGAGCTGAACTCACTGGGTACTACCCCATGGAAATTGTTACTGTCGAGCGAAATTTCTACCAGGTGGCTACAGTTTGAGAGTGACGGTGGAATCTGCCCAGAGAGGGAGTTGTAGGTAAGTTGCAGAGTCTCAAGGTCATGGATATTACCCAGCTCCGGAGGCAGGATCCCTTGGAAGCCATTCGATGAAAGATTGAGTCGCCTCAAGTATGTGAGGTTTCCCAGCGCAGGGGTGATGGTGCCAGTCAGGTTGAGCTCGGGGAGGTCCAGAGCCACCACATGGCCCCGGCGATGTCCCCTCAAGCCACACGCCACGCCGCGCCACCGGCACATGGGAATGGACATGTTGCCCCACGACGCTAGGGCTCGCAATGGGTCACTCCTCACGAGGGACTTGAATGACATGAGCGCGAGCTGGTCGGATTCGGGGATGTGGGGAGCGTTTGCTCCGTCTCCATGGGCTGCGTTTGTGGCGAGGCAAATAAGGGAGAAGGCGAGCATGCGCAAGGGAGGCTTGATGAGGAGCATCACCATGGTGATTGTATGTTTGCAGACGTGCAGCAACTCTTTGGATAGGCAACCCGGCTATGTAGACATGGTGCTTATATTCTGGATGGAGCTAGGCACCACTTGCAGCTTTTAGTCCTTGTCCTCTCCTTTCCAAAGCCATCTTTTTCCTGCTTTTAGTCATGCTGCAAGACCGTGGCGTTGGAAATCTTCGCCGAGTTTGGTTGGTGTCAACCAATCTAGGACCGAGGCTCCACCTAGTGTTGTACTTTTTTCTTTGTTTACTATGGTCAAGTTCGGTCAAGTACTATGGGCTGTTCAAAACCAATGTTTTGGTCAAGTACGGTTATACTTGTCTTTCCTGAATAGTGAAGGCTGCCTTGCTTTTCTATCTATATTTATATCTATCTAATATTAAAGAGATAAAATTTCTCTCCACCTATTTTTTAATTTGGCTCTCCCCTAACTAATTCTAAATGTGGAAACTGTCCTGTCTAGCGGGACTTCATCTAATCCAAATAGACTTTTGTTTCATATTATCAAACATGCAAGGCTTTTTGTCTTGAGTAGCTTAAATAGGAATCCAAATATAAATAGAAAAGGATAAAAATAGAAATTGGGCAAATAGTCCTGAGTAGCTTGAATAGGTAGCTTAAATAGGAATCCAAATATAAATAGAAAAGGATAAAAATAGAAATTGGGCAAATAGTCCTGAGTAGCTTGAATAGGAATCAAAATCTAAATAGAAAAGGATAAACATAGAAATTGGGCAAATATAAATTAAACGAAGCCACCACGAGTGATCTTGGTCATTGTCCATCCAACCGGCGTTGTCTTCTCAGTTTTATTTGCGGCCCGTTTCACGTTTCGACCAGTTTATTTGCTTTCAAAAAAATATGCACATGAAAAAACTACTCGGTTTCACTCTAATCTATAAATGACGCGTCGTCCTAGACAATAGGTACAAGCCAACCGTGTCCCTCTGACTACAATCCATTTAGAACACTTGACCATGTTTCGATCTATCCAAAAAAAAAGTAATCTATATTTATATATTTATTATTGTTTAAAAAACATAGATCACTTTATATTGGTGCGTTAATCTCTCACATGTTTGTATAAGTTAGAGCAGCACATCCAACAAGCCATGATGCGGTGCAAAGCATACAATCCTAAAATAAATATGAACATATAATGTGATCGTCAGATAAGAAATCTTTAAATCTCTCATGCTCATGTTGTTAGGTAGTAGTACCTCTTAAACGCAGATCAGGGGTAATTAGACTTAAATAGAGAACTGTTGATGTACCTCGCCCTAGGGCAATTGCGGCCGTGGTGCCGCAACGACGTAGCCTCTGTTGTCATAGCAGTGTAGGCGCGGTGGTGGCGATGCAGAGGCGACGGTGAGGTCGATGTCGGCTTCCCGTCGCTGGCAGCACCGTTTCTCTTGATCCGTTAGCGTTGGGATAGAGGTGGGGCGTCTGGCGGCTTAGGTGAACCTCGTAGCTAGAGCCCCGGCTCCCACCTCCCTTTATGGTGTTGTGCGACGGGGGCCCACCAATCATGGAGCGGTTGGACGTCCCCGATCAGGGCGCTGATCCAAGGGCCCAATTGGTCGTTGGGTCAATTGGTGGAGATTAAACTAACATTCTCCCCCTTGATCTCACCTTATTCCTTAAACTTAACTTACTTATTTTATCTTGTTCCCAGTCCATCACAGATTAGTACATAGAGCGTGTCTCATCGTCATGGTCTATTGCCATTAGATTAAACAGCTACAACGCACCTCTCTGTTTTGAAACAGATACTCAACTAGGCCCTTAGTATCTAGAATTCATAGGCTTTTCCATAAACCCATGTCGATTGTGTGTTCTTTGAACGCACTGGGTGGTTAGCCTTTGGTAAGCGGATCTGCAAGTACTCACTCGGTACTTATATGCTCAATGCTTTCAACATGATTTTGGATTTTCTCCTTTACAACATATATTTTAGTGTCAATGTGTTTGGCAGCACACTTGACTTGTTGTCTTAGGAGTTAACTTACTTAAAATGGTTATTGTTGTTGTCTACCATTATTAAATCCGGGTACAAGTTTCCTTAACCTCCTTTTGCCTGTTCCTTAAGCCTCATGACAAGTTATACTATGGTATGCATCACTGATGACACCACAACTGTTTCTTTGAAGCTTTTCCACAATAATACTCCAATTGCGAGTGTTAGCAACTGCTGTGGATTTCACTACACATCTCGCCAAGACTTAACTTTTTGTACCCTCAACTATTTGAGAAACTTATTCTTTCTTACTCAGCATGAGGCCTATTATACTTTGCAAAATTGCAAGACTTTCTCAACTCAATTCCAGTGATCTATATCTAAACTGGACTTCTGCCAAAATATCCCGGATACATAAACTACGTCAGGGTAAGTTCTTACTTGTACTTGTACACACATCAAGATTCCAACAGTTGAAGCATATGGAACCATATTCTTTTGATCGATCTCATATCGGTTCCTAGAACACTTAAAGTTGCCAAAACTATTACCCCTGACTATAGGAGCAGGCGTAGGTTTACTCGCATGCATACTTTATTTCTTTAGAATCTTTTCTAAGTATGCCTTTGCGATAGTCCTAATACCCCTTTTCATCTATCTCGGTGATTTTTGATTCCTAGAACTAATGACGCTTCACCAAGATTATTCACATTGAAACTTGAGGACAAAACTACTTCTTCTCCAGTGACAGATTAACATCACTACTAGTGAGTAGAGTGTCATCTATTCACAGGATGTGGAAAATGATTTTTTTATTCTTGAACTTCGCATAAACGCTATTGTCCTTCTCATTTTCTTTAAAACCCAAACTTTCTTATCGTTTCATCAACTTCAAACACTACTGTCTAGAGACTTACTTTTAACCTATAAATGGATTTCTATAGGCGGCATCCCATATGTTTTTTTCTTCCACGACAAAATCTTTTGGGTTGTGCCATGTAAACGTTTTGATATAAATCCCCGTTTAGGAATGCCGTCTTTACATCCATCTGATGTATTTCTACATCGTAATGTGCCATGAACACCATTATGGTTCTAAAAGAGTCTTTGCATGAGACTAGAGATAAAACTCTCATTGTAATTTTTTTATTCTCTTTACGTAAAGCATATTGCTACAAGTCGTACTTTATATCTTTCTACATTCCCTTTGGAGTCATAATTTGTCTTGTAGAACCATTAGCAGCCTACTGTTTTGGCTCCATTAAGAATTACTTCTAAGTCCCAAATATCGTTGGTATTCATCGAATTCATTTCAGCTTCCATAGCTTCTTGCCACTTAAACGAGTAAACGCTTCTCATGGCTTCTTCAAATGAGGTGGGATCACCCTCCATTTGAATTTCTTTACTAACATAAACTTCATAGTCATCAGAAATTTGGTTTACTAATTCTTTGAGATCTTCTGGGGCCTCAGCTACTGGCACTTTCATATGGGGCTGTTGTTGCTCTTCATTGTCAAGAGATAATTGATTCTACAGGCTCATGTATAACAAGATCCTTATTTACATTATTCATCTTCTTCGAAGAGCTAACAACAGGTGTTGTATTGGACATGCAGCATCAACAGGTATTGAGAAGCTTGTTGCTCCTGAGTCACTGGAGTGGGCACACAGTCCCTCTTCTCATCAAGTCTTAGGTCTACATATCTCTACATACCATGCTCCCCCAGATCTTCCCATCTTTTCTAAAGATAGTGTATCTTCAAATATCTTATTTTGGGTTTAATCCGTTAAAATCTCATATGGCGTTTTAAGCACCACATTAACATCTTTGAGACTGACTACGCTATTTTCCTGTCGGAACTTTAAAAAATTAAGGAATTTAGCTATTTCTCTGCTTAGGGTTATCATTGTTGTAACCGTTATACTCCTCCGACGATCACATTCATCTTAATTAATCTTTATCTCACTCTTAATGAAGAGTATCTTTCTTAATTGATCTTTATATTTTTCTCCCCCTCGAAATATGGCATGAACTTTACTACCATAATTTCGATAACTATTCAGAAAGCATGTAAACAAGGAGACACTTATGACTTACTTCATTCACATGATTGTGTCATGTAAACAAAGTTATTTCTTGATCTGTTTAGGAGTATACTTTTCTTAATTCACTTTAAGAACTCAACGAGGTCTTTTATTAGTGATACTTTTGCAAGTCACACTCGCATCTTTTCTTATCTTTTGGTTAGTATTGACCATGACTATACATTTCTATTGTGCCAAGGTTAATACTAGAACAGCATAAGAGCTACCCAAACTTCTCTCGCTATGCGGGATACAATATATGTGAATCATCACAAAACTTCTCCCACCATGCTGGATGGACTAGCATAATTACTATGCCAAAACTTCTCCCCATGCGGGATACATCTATATGAAAACTTAGTCATGACGACTAAAACACTCACTTATACTTTATTTTCCAATTAAATCTTTCCGTTGGTTCCAATTTAATTAGAAAATTAGTAAACTAATAAAAACTGTCCTGAACTGACTTGACTTGAGCCATTTTATTAGCATACCCCAGCATTGCAGCCCGTTGGCATGCAACCGAGTGATATCGTCGAATTAAAATATACAAGGTGCTTCTGTATCAATTATATATCACCATTGAGCAGAAAATAGAATTAATGCATAGAACTCTTAAATCAACTTGAAATACAGATAACTACTCTTCAAAATTAAGCTCTCCCGTTGGTTCGAATTTAATTAGAAGATAATCAACTTCATTGCAGCGAAAAACTAAATGAAATACATTCTTTTAGTTCAGGAGCATTTCTTGGTCCTTATCTACTCTCTAAAAATTTCACCATGTTGGTGTAAAATTTACCAGAGATTTAAACTTCAGACTTAAATTTGTTATAATATTATCATCATCAACGTTGGTCAGAAAATGACAATACCATAATCTTACATAAACAAAAATGGATTACTCCTCTAATTAAATTTTCTCATTGGTTCCAATTTAATTAGAGGATCAACATAATCATAATTTTTTAAATATAACTGCTCTTCAAATTAAATTCTTCCGTTGGTTTGAATTTAATTAGAAGATAATCAGCATTAAACTTTACAGCGGAAACTTAAAGATAATTTTTGAATTTTACCCACAGGAAAATTCACATTGTGGGTAAAATTCACATTTCTTCTATTTTCTTTGAGCCATTTTTCATTTTCCAGAAATAACCATTTACTGGAAAACAAAAAAGAAAAAAAACGGGTTCGATCTTGGCTGGTTCTCGGCCCAAAACGGGAAACGCCACCCGGCCTAGCTCCCTTGCACACGCGCTGCCCGCATCCAGGCCACAACCTAGGCCTGGGCCGGCAAAGCCGCGCGACCGCGCGCGCTCGCCTAGGCCCGCCTCTGGTCCGTTGATTCTACGTCGTTCGATGGAGATCAACGGCTGAGCACGCGTTTCGGATGAACAAAAGCCCGCCGCGTCCAGTGCCCTCGAAACCCTAATTCCATTTCGCTCTTCCCGTTCTCTTTCCCACCCGTCTCTCTCGCACGGCCGATGAGCAGGCGAAACGGCGACGCCGCTCGATCTTAGCCGCACCGCCGAGGGGCCACTCGTCGGAGCGCCCGTGCGGCCGAGGCTGCATGCGGCCTCGTCGAGCCGCCTCACGGTGGCACGTGGAGATGAGCTCGGAGCCGAGAGAGAGAGATGGCGCCGTCGCCGGCCGTCTTCGGCTCCCCTATAGCCCCGTTCGTCGGCGAGCACGTTCACCCGAGGGTGAGCGCGCCGCCATCAAGCGGCGCTGTGGGTGATCCTTTTGCCAACGATGCAACCTCGAAGACCCAGAGACCCGTCGCAAGCCCGAAGGCCGGCCGATCTAGGGTTACCTCGTCGGCGATCTTCCCGTAGCGAATCCGATGACGGAGATGGAGAAAGGTCAGTTTCCCCACCCCCTTCTACTTTTTAACTTCCCCTCTTTCTAGGGTTGGGGTTTCGGTCTTGCTACCGGCGGTCGTCGGTCCAAATCCGGCGAGCCATCATCGTTTCTAGAAAATTTTCTGGAAAATAAAACTTTGTTTTGATTTGTTCATCTCCTTGTTTCTGTCTCTTACCCCATGCGCCCTCGGCAGCTTGGGGTGGCTTCCTTCCCGCACGACGTCGAAGCAGCAACGTGGTCTTCTTCCCGCGTGACGGCGGTCTTCTTCCTTAGAGTTAGGGTTACGGTTCTAATTCTATTTCACTTTTCCCCTGACGGCCGTGGTGCCCCCGCACTACTACCTAACAAGGGTTACCTCTTAAACATAGATCAGGGGATAATTAGACTTAGATGGAGAACTGTTGATGTACCTCGCCCTAGGACAATTGCGGCCGTGGTGCCACAACAACGTAGCCTCTGTTGTCGTAGCAGCGTAGGTGCGGTGGTGGCGATGTAGAGGCGACGGTGAGGTCGATGACAGCTTCCCGTCGCTGGCAGCACCATCTCTTTTGATCGGTTAGCGTTGGGATAGACGTGGGGCATCTAGCGGCTTAGGTAAACCTCGTAGCTAGAGCCCTGGCCCCCACCTCCCTTTATGGTGTTGTGCGATGAGGGTCCACCAACAATGGAGCGGTTGGGCGCCCCCGATCAGGGCACTGATTCAGGGGGCTAATTGGTGGAGATCAAACTAACACATGTAAGTTAAAGCGACTAACGTACGTCGAGGAACAGTAGGGAATCCAATTCCAAGATAAATCCTAATAACCCATGATACGATTATTAATAAATCTTCAAATTGAAGTCATCCAAATGACTTTGTAATAATATATACACCACGTTGCAACGCACGGGCACGTTTGCTAGTTATTTCTTAATTAGGAAGATGTATGCTGCAAGATAGCCAAGTCATCTCAAAACTTTGTCGAGGGTGAAGACCAGACGCAATCACGCAAGGCAAGACGCAGACAATACAGTATGGGCATGTTTGCTTCACTTCTCCAGCTCTGTCGAGGACCTAATACTAGGGTACCCAATGAGGTGGAGCTAATAACCATCAAACATTGATGCTCTTAAGCAGACAAAAATGCAACTGCGCTTCTTGTCCATACGACCGGAGGTTGGCCATGCCTCGACTAACCCCGAGGGCTAGACTCCACCTCGCCCGACCCCTAAGGGCTGGACTCCGCCTTGCCCGATGCCTGAGGGCTGACTTTGCCTCGCCCGATGTCTAGGGGCAGACTCCGCCTCGCTCGATGCCTGGGGCAGACTTCGCCTCGCCCGACGGTTGAGGGCTAGCTCCGCCTCATCCGACGACTGAGGGCTAGCTCCGCCTCACCCGACAACTGCACCCTGCTCCTTCATAAAGGCAGGCATAGTGTAAGACAGGACATTCGAGTCAACCATAGTACTAAGGACCATGCTCTGCACGCCTATAGGAAAGTACCATCAAGATACGACAGGACGGGCACTTTAAGCCCTTCCAGGCATAGCGAAACCCAAATAGTGTTGTAGGCGCCGACTTTTGGCTTACAGCGTTGTGGGCACCACCATTAGCCCTCGGTCGCGGATCCTGACATAAGCATACGATAACCACAACAATCTAAGAGAGAACTTGCATCATCAGAGACTTGGGACCTGTCCCTCTCTCGACCGTTTGTACCCCTACTATGAACCTTTTTTAGTGCTAATAACACGGGCAGCAGCAGACTAGACGTAGGGACATTCTATCCAAACCAGTATAAACCTTGTGTCCTTTAGCACACCATTCGGGCCTAACGCGCAACAAATATAAATTTACTAGTTGGTGTTTATTCAAAATACCGACAGTTGGCGCGCCAGGTAGGGGACCTTTGCACGTTCCATATCGGGCCTCGGATGGCTAGACACACAATCAGCTGGGTCCTGGGCACACATGTGCGTTTTGGTGACCTAGACTTCATTGTCACGGTCGGAGGAGAGTTGGCGTTGGCCCACGCCGCCATCCAATCTCTCCCCTCCATCGGCTTCAATTATGGGAGGCTTGAGCGCCAGCCTGGTGTCTCCCTTGGACCCCAGCCGTCCAGGGAGGACCCACGCCGCCTCACCCTCTCTCCGGAACACTCCGCACGGAGCGCCCCGATGGTGCTTTCGTTCAGTCTCCGTAATGCCGCAGCGACCGTTAGCCACCTTGTGGTGCAGCGCACGATCCCGTCCCCCACGAACAATGAGTTCGAGGGGATGATCAAAAGCATCACAGAATCCCTCCATGGCCTCCTCGCGGAGGAGCCAGGGTCGGACTCTAGCTCTAACTCCAGCAGGGGGAGCCATCACCCCTCTCGAGAATGTTTCGTGGCGGGTACCCCTGAGGGACATGTCGAAAGCATCTCCGCGGAGGAGGCTACCCCGGCAGACAACCTCAGTGACGGAACCAAAGGGGGGACAGCGGCCCACCTCGCGTAGGGGTGGAGCAGCTAAGAGCCTGAAAGCGAGAGATTGAGGAAGCCAGAATCTAGCTTGTGCGGGAATGCGCAGAGGTCGATCAGGAGATCAAACATCGCGGAGACGGTGGACGTGCATGCACCAGGGCCCGTGATGTGAACCGAAGGATCATCGACGATGATGAAGCCCTTCCTCGCTTTGCCCGAGCAAGCCAAAACATCGCCGCCACGATGGCCTTGCTCCATGGCCTTCCAGAGGCCACGACGTCCGAGGATCGTCAGGCCCACCATGAGATTCACATGCTACTAAAGCGTGCGATGGCGTAGTAGGCTGAGAGGTCGCTGTCTCGACGACGCAAGCTCGACGCCAGCCAGCGCACAACCTTGGTGCCCCCCGCTAGGGATGCGTCAGTCCACCAGGCACCACAAGGCGGTAGGAAGCGCGTCACGATCCCGGTGCATCAGCGCCTCGCCCGTAATTGTGATGCACGCAGCACCCTCGATGCCCGTAGATGCACCTATAGCGACCTGAGAGAAGGACCCTGTCGCGGCTATCACCCTCGTCGTGGCGGACGCTACGACAGTGGCGAGGACCGGAGCCCGAGCCCTAGCCTGCTAGGCCCTTAGGCCTTTGGCCGGCACATCCTCAACGTTGCTTTCCTACCAAGATACCGACCGCCTACCAATATCCCTAAGTACTCTAGGGAGACAAACCCCAAACTTTGGCTCGAAGACTATCGGCTTGCCTGCCAAGCCGGTGGTACGGATAATGACGACTTCATTATCCGCAACCTTCCACTGTTCTTAGCCGATTCGGCACGAGCGTGGTTGGAACACCTATCGTCCAATGCGATCTAGAGTTGGGCGGATCTGAAGGAGATCTTTGTGGGAAACTTCCAGGGCACATACAAGCGCCTTGGGAACCCATGGGACCTCAAGAACTGCCGTCAGAAGGCTAGTGAGACCCTTCGTGGGTACATCCAGCGCTTCTCCTGGTAGTGCAACGAGCTCCCTAACATCGCCGACGCCAACGTTATAGGAGCCTTCCTGTCTGGGACTACCTGTGAGTCTTTGGTTCATAAGCTAGGACGCAAGGGACCGCAGACCACCAAGGAGCTCCTAGACATCGCCACCAGCCATGCCTTAGGAGAAGAGGCGGTCGGAGCAATCTTCGATCGTCTCAAAGGCGAGGCAAGATGGGATGAGGGCGCCGGCGAAGGCACCTCTAATCGTTCCGCCAAAAGGAAGAACAAGAAGCAATGGCATGAGGACTCGCTCGTGGTCGCTGCTGACCGTAAGGGTGGCCGAAAGCCCACGGAGGGCACTCTGAACACTCGAGGGGCCATGCCCGAACCATGCCTTTCCGATGAAACATCTGCTCAAGGACCGCAACCTCATGCGATGGTTCTTGTCCGGAGGCTCCAACAACGGAGAGCAGGGAAAGGACCCTGCCCCCACTACGGACAATGCCGAGGAGAAGGACAATGGCTTTCTAACGCCAGACGGATGCCTTATGATCTTTGGAGGATCAGCGGCCTACGACTCCAAACATCGTCAGAAGGTCACGCGCCATGAGGTCTACACGGCCGAACCGGCGACACCTCTCTTCCTTCGGTGGTCAGAGTCTGCTATAACCTTCGATCGGACCGTCCATCCGAACAGCATCCCGCACCCAGGAAGATATCCGCTCGTGGTCGACCCGATCGTCGGCCCAAAGCAGCTCACCAAAGTACTGATGGATGGAGCAGTGGCCTCAACATCATGTACGCCAAGACGCTCGACGAGATGGGTGTCGACCAGACACACCTCCACCCAACCCGGAGAAAATCTCAGCCATCACAAGGATGGGCCCAATTAAGAATATAAAGAGAGTTCAGCAAATTACAGGGTGCCTCGCCGCACTCAGTCGATTCATCTCATTCCTCGGCGAACGAGGTCTTCCCCTTTATCGACTCTTGAAGAAAGTCGACCGCTTCGAGTGGACATATGAGGTCTAGGAGGCACTTGACATGGTCAAACTGCTTCTAACAAGGGCCTCGATCCAAGTTCCTCCAAGCAACAGAGAATCCCTCCTGCTATACATAGCGGCCACTACACAGGTGGTCAGCACCGCCCTGGTAGTAGAGCAGGAGGAAAAGGGGCACGCCCTCAAGGTACAGCACCGTATGTACTTCATCAGCGAGGTACTATCCGACTCTAAGACCCGCTACTCCCAAATCCAGAAACTCCTATACGCCATCCTCATCACCAAGAGGAAGCTACGCCACTACTTTGAGTAACACCCCATGATGGTCATGACGTCGTTCCCCCTTGACGAGGTTGTCCAGAGCCAGGACGCCATGGGAAGAACCGCAAAGTGGGCACTCGAGTTGATGGATCAAGGCATCACGTATGCTTCCCGAATGGCGATCAAGTCCCAGGTGTTGGCTGACTTCATCGTGGAATGGACCGAGGTCCAAACACCACTGGCGGTCATCGATCAAGAGTACTAGACGATGTACTTTGATGGATCGCTGATGAAGAAGGGCATCGACGTGGGACTGGTCTTCGTATCACCCCTCGGGGTTCGCATGAGGTACATGGTTCGTCTCCATTTCCCCTCATCCAATAATGTCACCGAGTATGAAGCACTCATCAACGGCCTACGCATCGCCATCGAGTTGGGCATCCGACGCCTTGACATCCAGGGCGACTCCTAGCTGGTCGTCAACCAAGTCATGAAGGAGTCAAGATGTCACGACGCCAAGACGGTTGTGTACTGCCAAGAAGTCTGACGGCTGGAGGACAAATTCGACGCCCTCAAACTCAATCACATCCCAAGGCGCCTCAATGAGGCAGCCGACACGCTTGCAAATGCAATGTCCGATCGAGAGCCGATGCCAACGGGTGTCTTCGCTAGAGACCAACACAAACCCTCGGTGCGCTACGAATAGTCAGAACGGACCGACGATGGCCCGTCTGATCTCGCCTCGGGGGCTAACCAACCAATGGCTCTGTCTGGCCTCGAGGTCATGGAGCTAGAAGAGGATCCAACGATGGAGCCCGACCCTCTGATCGACTGGAGAAAGCTCTACCTCAAATACCTCCTTCGTGACACGCCGCCAATAGACAAGACGGAAGCTCGATGGCTCGCACGTCGCGCCAAATCCTTCGTTCTTGTAGAAGGCGAACTCAACAAATGAAGCCACACTGGGATCCTACAGCTCTACATCCCCATCGACCAGGGGAAGCTTTTGCTGAGCGAGATCCATGGTGAGGTCTGCGGTCACCACGCCACGCCTAGAACCTTGGTTGGGAACTGTATACCTCGGGTGTTTAAAATATTAAAATCTAACATGTCATCATATGCATTGCAAAGCATTTGGTCATATTAAAAACTTTGAGATGCATACACTAAAACAAGTTTATATTCATGTGGTATGTGTTGAATTGTATTGTTTGACTTAAGTTCAAAGTTTGTTGGATTTTGAATTTTTCGAGAAAACCCTGATTTTCAGCATTTAAATCCTACCCTGAAAATCCATTTCAAAATCTAAGCATATTTTAGGGTTGAGCCCAAAAGCAAAAGTGTAGAGCTTGACAAGTTATACAAAGTTTGTTTTTGGAGTTTTTCAAGTTGTTTAGAAAAATTCTGAGTAATTCAAAAAGGCGTAATTCGTTAAATTTTCCTATTCAAATTCAAAAGTTTATTTCAAAATCTAGACCGAATTAGGAGATGGTTATAAAAGCAAAGTTGTAGAACTTTTGATTTTGAACAACTTTTGTTTTTGGAGATTTTTGAGTTGTTATGAAAATTTGAGAGTAATTTATGAATTTTGGCGAATGGCAAACTTGTAAATACTATGAACAGTGTTCACCGCCGTAGCTACATGGCCGGCGACCTTCTTCGGTGTTCTAGGCGCGTTGTGGCCATCCTTGGCGTCGCGTTGACGCAGTAAAGGCTTCGTCGTGGCTTCTTTGAGCTTCCTGGCCACCCTTTTTAGCCTGAACCGTCGTCGTCGTTGCTCTTCTCCCTTGCTCTGTTTCCGCCATCGCCGGTGACCTTGCTGCGCTCCCGGAATTCATCCTCACCGTCGCGCCTCATGCCAATTGCGTCTGCCATTCTCTTCGCCCCGCACTCTCACTCATTCCTGGCCTATTTGCTTTGCCTCTAGCAGTCCAGTGTCACCGCACGTCGTTTTCTTCCTCAGAGCCGGCCGAAGCACCACCGACCTCTCCGTGGCCAGAGCCCATCGGTGAGCCGTTGCCCTTGATTGGTGTACCTTTGGCTTCGTCTCGATGCCGTAGTGCTAATTTCATTGTTGCTTGGCTGTTTTGTCCACTTCAGTCACTGGCACACCATCACCGATGACCCTTGCGCTGCCGTGATCACCGTGGACATCGACCCGCGTCACTGTTGCTTCTCCGACCTTGTTATTTGCTCAGTTGTGTTCAGGGTAAGCTGCTGGTGCTTCCTGGACCTTTAGTTTAACCGCTACCGGCCTGTAGTCGCCGGCGTAGTATCGCCGAGGCGCCGTGTCCGCCATGGTCGATGTTGAGCTAGAATTGAGTCATAATCGGTACATCTAAGTACGTCTATAGGTGCGCCTAGTAGTGTAGAACATGTTGGTGCTATCTCCATCACCGGTGATCTCACCGTCGGCGAGGAATTGCTGGTTAGAGCCGTCGCTGCCGTGGTCAACGTCGGAGGTTAGGGATGACAGGTGGGACCCGTTGTTAGTGACTCAACGTTCAAATGGATTTTTCTATTTTCAGATTTGAATGAATAGTGTCTATTGTTGTTATTTTTGTGTAGATTTATTTAGAGCTCCAAAAATTATGAAAATTTTTGTGTGACTTCTCTGTGATGTATAGTATTTAATAAAAATATGAAATAATGTTTTTCAGTAATTTTTGAATGTGATAAAAATTGCTCAATTTATTAATAAATGGATTTCCATGATTTTTCTAGGGTTATTTAATTGTCCAAAAATTTTGAAATTTGTTTTGCCACTTACTTATCATGTAATGAACATGTACTAAAATTTTGAGTTCAATTAGAATAAGTTGATTTATTTCATAATTTTGAATTAAATAATTAATTCATAAAAGCAAATAGTAACCTTTAATGATTTAGGTTTTGTTTGAAATTTTGGATTGAGTGATGACCTTGGGTCATTAGTTGATAATGATCCTTGGCAATTGATGTATGTGTTACGAAAAAGATTTAGTCCATTTGACTTGCAACTGTACCACGAAGGAAAGTTGTATTCAAATTATTAATTTTTGCATCTATCATCGAGCATCATGTTTCGTATTCCGCATCATGTTAAACATGGCATTGTTATTACGTGTAGTGAACGAAGGTGAACACGTGGTAGTTAATCAAGTTGTTGAGGAGGTTAATCCGTTTGTTGAGGTCGGATCGAATACTTATGAAACGTCGCAGGAACCTGACTTTTCCGTCAACGAAGGCAAGCCCCGGATGCATACAACCCTACCTTGTATTTTATAAATTAATTTCGCTTTTGCTTTTCGTTACTGCATTAAGTGATTAGGAGTTAAATAAGAGCCTAATTGGTGCATTACCACCCTTGTTATTCCATATTTACCATATTACCAGTTTTAAACTCGTATATGCCTAGTTTTGCTTAGCTATGCGTAGAATGATGAAAGTCGGGTGACTACCTACCACCTGCAAGTTTTAAATGAAACATTGGTTAATTATGTTAGCATGTGATATGGGAATGTGGAGTAATAAATCTAGACCGGGCGGACTCGGTGTGTGTGGGAGCCACAAGACATGGAGGTCTTGTGAGCGGGTTCTTTCCGCCTGTGTCGATTAAGGCACGTCCATTGTTGAATTACATGAGGTGAGAATTTGTAGTACTAACCACATACTCCGGTAAGCCTGAACCTGGCGATTCTATTATGAGAATGGCTACTCGCGCACTGGGAGTGGAGAGATGGCGGAAATAGCATATACCCACGTGGCAATGGGCTGGATTGGTGGAGTACTGTATTCTCGGGTGGCACGGACCTGTTCTTGTTTTAGAGGATCCGAGGGTAGGCTGGTATATGTAGGTCGGGGACCTGCATATGTCGTGTGGTCTGGAATTCCCAGCTGGGTTTTTAATCGGTTCGAATCGTCGTTGCTCCTCGGTTATGGAGACTCAACTCACTGTTCATCATCGTAGTATTAATAACTGGAACTTGAATAAGGCTTGTGAAGGTGTTGGATATGAAGTTTCATGATCTCAGCGCGGATCGTGTCAGCTTTGTATATAATTCTTACGAAGTTTTCTATATAAAGAATTTTGTTAAAAGAGCTTTTATGCAAAAGAACTTTGATCATTGTTAAAGCTATACCTTGAATCCCTGAGCCTACATTCCTAAGTTATCAGTTAATATTTCGGTTAAGTCTTGTTGAGTACTTTTGTACTCAGGGTTCATGACCCTTGTTGCAGGTGAGCCTCATGAGCAGATCTATTTTGGATCGTGCTGCATGACTATCGTTCGTTCTGACGATGAGAAGTAAATGTGTGATCCTTGGGCAGGATATTTATTTTGTGTGTTATGGATATGTTAATTATGCCACTCCACTACTGCTATGGTTTGTAATAATTATCGAACTTAGTTTGTAAGATTTGAAACAACTGGTTTGTAAACTATGTTATCATAAGACTTCCGCTGTTTTTTTACTCTGGTATTAATATTTGAATAAATGTTGTAATACTGCAATTACTCTGTAACGGGATCCTGCTCGGAAATCATGGATGATTCGGGGTTCTCCGAGGACACCCGACAGTCTTTTTAAGTTAATGGAAACATATGCATAAATGTCAAAGGTCGTCGGACAGTGACAGGTGCATGTGGGCCCTATAACTTAGGAGGTTCTGCCATAGAGTGATATCAGAGCGATCGTTGCAAGGTTTTTGTTGTATTGTTTTACAAAAACTTCAAATTGATTTGGGATGACTAAATTTAACTTGATAATTTGGTTCAAATTGCTTCTGACTTATCTTATTTCTTTCTCCCTATTCCGTATTTGATTAAAAAGGTTTTGTGTGGTGGAGTAGTAATCTTACTATGCCCTATATAAAAATAAATGTTGTTTATGTGTATTATAAACTTTGATGTTTTTGTTCGTAAGAACGATTCATGCATCATTATTAATTCACTTGTTACTTCCTTCACCTCTTAGTCTGGAGTTGAGTAGTGAGACTGGTTTGAGTAATGTAATCCATCATAGCTGCTCTTTAGACTTTGATCAAATGGTCTTACTTGGATTAAATTGGCTTCCTACAGTATGGCTCGTGCCAAGATGATGCCCCGTAAGTCCACCAGACCTAAAGGAGTTCCTCGTCACCAACTTGCCCTTAGAAACAATGGTGCTAGCAGTAGCAGTTCTAGGCCTGATCCCCAAATAGAGATACAACGGATTTCTACAGAATTAGCACAAGCTACTAGAGATAGGGCTTTGGATGCTATACAGGTAGGAGAATTACAGGATCAATTGAGGCATCTCACCACCATGCACAGGAACTGCGAACGTATGTTAATTCGTACGGTGGAAGGCAGGAATGAAGCTTGGCAGAGAGAAAATGTAGCTAGAGCTAGAACTCATGAGCTAGAATTCTATGTAGAAGATTTAGAAGAACATAATACCTATCTACATGAGGAAGTTCATAGGCTTAGCAATCTACTAAATCCGAATCATGAGCCTCAAGCTGATGCCATGGACCCCGGTGTCATCCTTGCCGATGATAATGAATCGGAAGAGGAAGAGGAAGAAGAAGAAGATCCTGAAGAATTAGTAATGATCAATGAAAGTGATGATGAAGGCAGTAATAATTCCGGAATTGATACCGAGCCTGAAGTTTGAAGTAATCACGGAAAAGAATAGAGTTGTATAATAGTTAATTATGGTTAAGCTATGTATCTTATTTTGGTACTTATAGGGTCTGGTGTTTATAGTAGTAAACCCTATGTAATGTGTCTGGAGTAAGCTTTTGTGTAATTCAACAAAGGCTTGTGAATAAAGTTTGGTTTGTTGTGAGCAGATGCGTCGTACGCGGGGTTCGTATGTTCCTGAAACTTCACAAGATGAGGATGGTATTCTAGATCCACCACCAGTTCCAATAAATCTAGCTGATGCTATAACCGCACTTATCAATGTGACGGCTGAAAATTCCCGTTTGCTTCATGAGATCGCTCTAAATAATTAGAATCAGATGCAAGGAAACCGTGGTCATCACCATAACAGACAGGAGGCTACATATGTTGACTTTATAGACACAAGACCACCGGTGTTCACCAAGGCAGATGAACCATTGGAGGCTGATGACTAGCTTCGAACCATGGAGCAGAAATTTGACCTTATTTCATGCACGGAGTATCAGAAACCTGCGTTTGCCGCCCAGCAACTTAGAGGAGCAGCAAGTGCTTGGTGGGCAAACTTAGTGGCTATGCAACCAGCTGGCATTCCAATAATTTGGGCTGAGTTCCGTACTGCTTTTAGAGCCCATTATATCCCTGAAGGAGTGATGGCTATGAAGCTAGATGAATTCCTTGCTTTAAAGCAAGAAGATCAAACCATGATGCAGTATGTGGAAAGATTTAATCATCTATCCCAATATGCATCAGAACATGTCAACACTGATGCCAAGAAA
This sequence comes from Miscanthus floridulus, assembly GCF_019320115.1. Classification (NCBI taxonomy): domain Eukaryota; kingdom Viridiplantae; phylum Streptophyta; class Magnoliopsida; order Poales; family Poaceae; genus Miscanthus; species Miscanthus floridulus. The sequence goes on from NC_089587.1 coordinate 12,985,613, forward strand.
AGAGGTGGTTTATGAGAGGCCTGAATACCAAGTTGCAGACTATGATGACCACTTGCACCAATGTTACTTATCATGAGGCAGTAAATATTGCAATTGCTTCAGAGTGAAAGTATAGGCAGCATAAGGAGCTCAAAAAGAAAAAGAGTGTGCCGTCTGGATTTTTTGGGGGAAATCAGAAGAGGCAGAGGGTGATTTATCATCCAGTACATCATAATCGTCCTCCTTATCGTCCACCGCAGTTCCAAGCTGGGCAACAGTCAAATGTCCGTCCTGCTATAATCTATCCGAACACACAGTCAACCAATGCTTCTGGTGGCAATGCTCCAACATCCTAGGGTCACAACTATCCGTGTTACAATTATGGAAGGACTGGTCATTTCTCTAGGGAATATCCATATCCTAGGCAGGCTAATCAAAATTATCAGAAGGCCCCTGCCAACCAACAACAGGGTCGGGCACCAAACAAGAACCACAATCAGATTGCTTAGAAGGGCAAAGATGAGAGGAAGACAGGACGGGTGTTCTATATTCAAGCTGGAGAAATTCCAGAAGGGGAGCCAGTGATGATGGGTATGTTTCCTGTTGCCAATCACCCTGCAATTATACTTTTTGATTCTGGCGCATCGCATTCATTCATCAATAGAACATTTGTCGTGAAGCATGAAATTTCAATTGGGGCAATAAAGGAAAGTTTCTTTATACAGTCGCCCGGGGGATGTCTGTGTACTAAGGAAATGGTATACCAGGTACCCGTAAACCTGGGTGGACATATTTTTCCCACTACCATGATTATCCTTAAGGATCAGGATATAGATGTAATCTTGGGAATGAATTGGATGTATCAGCATAAGGCTGTTATAGATGCTTTGAATAGGACTTTAAGAGTAAGTTTGCCTGATAGTAATTCTCAACTTCTCATCCAACTTCCAACCCTAAGAAGATCAGTGGGCAAGATTTGTGCAACTGCTGTCAAAGAGATTAGAGATATTCCGGTAGTGTGTGAATTTCCGGATGTGTTTCCTGAAAATTTACCCGGTCTACCACCTGATAGGGATGTACAGTTTAACATAGAGTTACAACCTGGAACAGCTCCGATTTCTCGGAGAGCTTATAGGATGCCACCTAAGGAATTGGCCGAGTTGAAGACTCAGTTACAAGAATTGATTGAGAAGGGGTTTATCCAACCTAGTTCATCACCTTGGGGATGTCCGGCAATTTTTGTGAAAAAGAAAGATGAGACTCTGAGGTTATGTGTTGACTATCGTCCATTGAATAAAGTGACCATCAAGAATAAGTATCCATTACCTCGGATAGATTTGCTTTTTGATCAATTGACCGGAGCCAAAGTTTTCTCCAAGATAGATTTGAGATCAGGATATCACCAAATCAAGATAAAGCCTGAAGATATTCCCAAAACGGCATTTACCACAAGATATGGATTATATGAATACTTGGTGATGTCTTTTGGTTTGATAAATGCTCCCGCTCATTTCATGTATCTGATGAACTCAGTATTTATGCCTGAGCTAGACAAGTTTGTAGTAGTGTTTATTGATGACATTTTAGTATATTCCAAGAATAAGAAAGAACATGCGGAACATCTTAGGATTGTTTTGACTCGTTTGAGAGAACATCAATTAAATGCCAAGTTCAGCAAGTGTGATTTTTGGCTTAAGGAAGTGCAATTTCTTGGACATGTCTTGTCAGCCGAAGGAGTTGCAGTTGATCCCGGCAAAGTAAGTGATGTGCTTGATTGGAAACCGCCAACCACAGTTCATCAAGTTCGGAGTTTTCTGGGTTTGGCGGGGTATTACCGTCGGTTTATTCCAGATTTCTCTAAAATATCAAAGTCCATAACTGAATTATTGAAGAACCAAGTTAAGTTTGTCTGGTCATCAGATTGTGAGGAGGCTTTCTAGACTTTGAAGAGACTGTTAACCACTGCACCAGTATTAGCCCAACCTGATATCGAGAAGTCGTTTGATGTTTATTGTGATGCTTTAGGTATTGGTATTGGATGTGTGTTGATGCAAGAAGGCTGAGTTATTGCCTATGCGTCCAGGCAACTTAAGCAACATGAAGAACACTATCCGACTCATGATTTAGAGTTAGCAGCTGTAGTTCATGCTCTAAAGATTTGGCGACATTACCTGCTTGGTAATACGTGCCATATGTATACAGACCACAAGAGCTTAAAGTATATCTTTACTCAGTCAGAATTGAACATGCGACAAAGAAAATGGTTAGAACTGATTAAGGATTATGATTTGGAAGTACATTATCACCCGGGTAAAGCAAATGTGGTTGCAGATGCCCTTAGTCGCAAAAGTTATTGCAATTGTCTGACAGTGAGAACAATGGGTTTGAATTCATGCTAAGAAATGGAGAAGTTGAATGTAGAAGTAATTCAACAAGGAAGTTTGACCAACATAATTGTTGAAGCTACTATTCGAGATCAAGTTATTGCTGCTCAGAAGAAAAATAAGGGTATAGCCCATATCAAGGAAAGAGTCAAGAGTGAAAAAGCGGAATGCTTCAGCATTGATGATGAAGATGTGTTGTGGTTTAAGGATCGCCTGGTGGTACCAAAAGTCCTGAGTTGCGGCAGTCAATTCTAGAAGAGGCACATGCTACTAGGTTATCTATCCATCCGGGAAGCAACAAGATGTACCATGATTTGAAGCAAAGATTCTGGTGGACTAAAATGAAAATAGAGATTGCTAGATTTATAGCAAAGTGTGATACTTGTCAAAAGATGAAAGCTATACATTTGAGGTCTGCTGGTGAATTACAACCATTGCCTATTCCATCTTGGAAGTGGGAGGATATAAGTATGGACTTTATTGTTGGTCTACCCAAGACATCAAAGGGATTTGACTCAGTGTGGGTTATTGTAGATCGACTTACTAAGTCAGCACATTTTCTTCCAGTCAAGACAATATATCCTACGATCCAATATGCCAAGATGTATTTAGTAAGAATCATGAGTCTTCATGGAGTACCCAAGACTATTGTGTCAGATAGGGGTATACAGTTTGTCTCTAACTTTTGGAAACAATTACATTCTTCATTGGGTACCAAACTACTGTATAGTACAGCTTATCATCCGTAGACTAATGGACAAACTGAAAGAGTCAATCAGGTGCTTGAAGATATGTTAAGGTGTTGTGTCCTTAACTATTCTACTAAGTGGGACGAATGCTTACCTTTGGCCGAGTTCTCATACAACAATAGTTATCAGGAAAGCATTAGAATGGCTCCATTTGAAGCACTCTATGGTCGTAGATGCAGAACATCATTGAGTTGGTCTGAGCCTGGAGAAAGAAGATTCTTTGGAGTTGACCTTGTGAAAGAAACAGAAGACAAGGCTAGGCAAATACAGAGTAATCTGAAGATAGCTCAGTCCCGCCAAAAGAGTTATGCGAATAGACGGCGGAGACCATTGGTATTCAACAAAGGAGATTTTGTATATCTGAAAGTATCACCAATGAAGGGAGTTAACCGTTTTGGTGTTAAAGGAAAGTTGGTACCCCGATACATTGGACCGTATCAAATTTTGGAGAGGTATGGAAAAGTGGCATATCGCTTGAAATTACCTGAACATCTCGCAGCTGTGCATGATGTGTTCCATGTTTCTCAATTGAAGAAGTGTCTTTGAGTGCCTGAACAGAATGTTGAAGTTAAAGGAGTGAAACTAGAACCGGATTTAACTTATTCCGAATATCCTATCCGAGTGTTAGATCAGAAAGATCGTGTTACCCAAAGACGGACAATCAAGTTCTATAAAATACAATGGAATCAACATTCAGAAGAGGAAGCTACTTGGGAATCAGAAGATTACTTGTTAGAAAAGTTTCCAGAGTTTCTAGCGTCAATATAGAATAGAATAATGTTAGTTGAGCTCGGTTACTATAAATTGTGTTTTGTAAAGGAACCTCAGTTGTTTTATGGACAAGTTCTGGATGTTTTTGGACTGACACATTTCCTTTTCCATTACTTACTCTATGGCTTTGAATCTCGGGGCGAGATTTCTTTTAGGGGGAAGGATTGTAACACCTCGGGTGTTTAAAATATTAAAATCTAACATGTCATCATATGCATTGCAAAGCATTTGGTCATATTAAAAACTTTGAGACGCATACACTAAAACAAGTTTATATTCATGTGGTATATGTTGAATTGTATTGTTTGACTTAAGTTCAAAGTTTGTTGGATTTTTAATTTTTCGAGAAAACCCTGATTTTCAGCATTTAAATCCTACCCTGAAAATCCATTTCAAAATCTAAGCACATTTTGGGATTGAGCCCAAAAGTAAAAGTGTAGAGCTTGACAAGTTATACAAAGTTTGTTTTTGGAGTTTTTCAAGTTGTTTAGAAAAATTCTGAGTAATTCAAAAAGGCGTAATTCGTTAAATTTCCCTATTCAAATTCAAAAGTTCATTTCAAAATCTAGACCGAATTAGGAGATGGTTATAAAAGCAAAGTTGTAGAACTTTTGATTTTGAACAACTTTTGTTTTTGGAGATTTTTGAGTTGTTATGAAAATTTGAGAGTAATTTGTGAATTTTAGCGAATGGCAAACTTGTAAATACTATGAACAGTGTTCACCGCCGTAGCTACATGGCCGGCGACCTTCTTCGGCGTTCTAGGCGCGTCGTGGCCGTCCTTGGTGTCGTGTTGGCGCGGTAAAGGCTTCGTCGTGGCTTCTTTGAGCTTCCTGGCCGACCTTTTTAGCCTGAACCGTCGTCGTCGTTGCTCTTCTCCCTTGCTCTGTTTCCGCCATCGCCGGTGACCTTGCTGCGCTCCCGGAATTCGTCCTCACCATCGCGCCTCATGCCAATTGCGTCTGCCATTCTCTCCGCCCCGCACTCTCGCTCATTCCTGGCCTGTTTGCTTCGTCTCTAGCAGTCCAGTGTCACCGCACGCCGTTTTCTTCCTCAGAGCCGACCGAAGCACCGCCACCACCGACCTCTCCGTGGCCAGAGCCCGTCGGTGAGCCGTTGCCCTTGATTGGTGTACCTTTGGCTTCGTCTCGATGCCATAGTGCTAATTTCATTGTTGCTTGGCCGTTTTGTCCACTTCAGTCGCCGGCACACCATCACCGACGACCCTTGCGCCGCCGTGATCACCGTGGACATCGACCCGCGTCACCGTTGCTTCTCCGACCTTGTTATCTGCTCAGTTGTGTTCAGGGTAAGCTGCTGGTGCTTCCTCGACCTTTAGTTTAACCGCTACCGGCCTGTAGTCGCCGGCGTAGTACCGCCGAGGCGCCGTGTCCGCCATGGTCGACGTTGAGCTAGAATTGAGTCGTAATCGGTACATCTAAGTACGTCTATAGGTGCACCTAGTAGTGTAGAACATGTTGGTGCTATCGCCATCACCGGTGATCTCACCGTCGGCGAGGAATTGCTGGTCAGAGCCGTTGCTGCCGTGGTCAACGTTGGAGGTTAGGGATGACAGGTGGGACCCGTTGTCAGTGACTCAACGTTCAAATGGATTTTTCTATTTTCATATTTGAATGAATAGTGTCTATTGTTGTTATTTTTGTGTAGATTTATTTAGAGCTCCAAAAATTATGAAAATTTTTGTGTGACTTCTTTGTGATGTATAGTATTTAAAAAAATATGAAATAATGTTTTTTAGTACTTTTTGAATATGATAAAAATTGCTCAATTTATTAATAAATGGATTTCCATGATTTTTCTAGGCTTATTTAATTGTCTAAAAATTTTGAAATTTGTTTTGCCACTTACTTATCATGTAATGAACATGTACTAAAATTTTGAGTTCAATTAGAATAAGTTGATTTATTTCATAATTTTGAATTAAATAATTAATTCATAAAAGTAAATAGTAACCTTTAATGATTTAGGTTTTGTTTGAAATTTTGGATTGAGTGATGACCTTGGGTCATTAGTTGATAATGATCCTTGGCAATTGATGTATGTGTTACGAAAAAGATTTAGTCTGTTTGACTTGCAACTGTACCGCGAAGGAAAGTTGTATTCAAATTGTTAATTTTTGCATCTATCATCGAGCATCATGTTTCGTATTCCGCATCATGTTAAACATGGCATTGTTATTACGTGTAGTGAACGAAGGTGAACACGTGGTAGTTAATCAAGTTGTTGAGAAGGTTAATCCGTCTGTTGAGGTCGGATCGAATACTTGTGAAACGTCGCAGGAACCTGACTTTTCCATCAATGAAGGCAAGCCCCGGATGCATACAACCCTACCTTGTATTTTATAAATTAATTTCGCTTTTGCTTTTCGTTACTGCATTAAGTGATTAGGAGTTAAATAAGAGCCTAATTGGTGCATTACCACCCTTGTTATTCCATATTTACCATATTACCAGTTTTAAACTCGTATATGCCTAGTTTTGCTTAGCTATGCGTAGAACGATGAAAGTCGGGTGACTACCTGCCACCTGCAAGTTTTAAATGAAACATTGGTTAATTATGTTAGCATGTGATATGGGAATGTGGAGTAATAAATCTAGACCGAGCAGACTCGGTATGTGTGGGAGCCACAAGACATGGAGGTCTTGTGAGCGGGTTCTTTCCGCCTGTGTCGATTAAGGCACATCCGTTGTTAAATTGCATGAGGTGAGAATTTATAGTACTAACCACATACTCCGGTAAGCCTGAACCTGGTGATTCTATTATGAGAATGGCTACTCGCGCACTGGGAGTGGAGAGATGACGGGAATAGCATGTACCCACGTGGCAATGGGCTGGATTGGTGGAGTACTGTATTCTCGGGTGGCGCGGACCCGTTCTTGTTTTAGAGGATCCGAGGGTAGGTTGGTATATGTAGGTCGGGGACCTGCATATGTCGTATGGTCTGGAATTCCCAGCTGGGTTTTTAATCGGTTCGAATCGTCGTTGCTCCTCGGTTATGGAGACTCAACTCACTGTTCATCATCGTAGTATTAATAACTGGAACTTGAATAAGGCTTGAGAAGGTGTTGGATATGAAGTTTCATGATCTCAGCGCGGATCGTGTCAGCTTTGTATATAATTCTTACGAAGTTTTCTATATAAAGAATTTTGTTAAAAGAGCTTTTATGCAAAAGAACTTTGATCATTGTTAAAGCTATACCTTGAATCCCTGAGTCTACATTCCTAAGTTATCAGTTAATATTTCGGTTAAGTCTTGTTGAGTACTTTTGTACTCAGGGTTCATGACCCTTGTTGCAGGTGAGCCTCATGAGTAGATCTGTTTTGGATCGTGCTGCATGACTATCGTTCGTTCTGACGATGAGAAGTAAATGTGTGATCCTTGGGCAGGATATTTATTTTGTGTGTGTTATGGATATGTTAATTATGCCACTCCACTACTGCTATGGTTTGTAATAATTATCGAACTTAGTTTGTAAGATTTGAAACAACTGGTTTGTAAACTATGTTATCGTAAGACTTCCGCTGTTTTTTTACTCTGGTATTAATATTTGAATAAATGTTGTAATACTGCAATTACTCTGTAACGGGATCCTGCTCGGAAATCGTGGATGATTTGGGGTTCCCCGAGGACACCTGACAGTCTTTTTAAGTTAATGGAAACATATGCATAAATGTCAAAGGTCGTCGGACAGTGACAGGTGCATGTGGGCCCTATAACTTAGGAGGTTCTGCCACAGGAACGCGTTCTGACAGGGCTTCTACTGGCCCACTGCTGTAGCCAACACTGAGCGGATCATACGCACCTACGAAGGGTGCCAGTACTACGCTTGGCAAACTCACCTCCTGGCTTAGGCACTCCAGATGATACCCATCACGTGGCCCTTTGTTGTCTGGGGGCTCGATCTGGTTGGGCCTCTCAAGAAGGCGCCCGGGGGCTACATCCACTTACTTGTCACCATAGACAAGTCCACAAAATGGATTGAAGCTCGACTGATCTCCGTGATCAAATCCAAGCAAGCTGTGTTGTTCTTCCTCGACATCATCCATCGCTTTGGAGTACCGAACTCCATCATCACGGACAATGGCACACAGTTCACCGACAAGAAATTCCTTCGATTCTACAATGAACAACACATCCGGGTCGACTGAGCCGCCGTCGCGCACCCTCGAACGAACAGGCAGGTCGAGCGCGCAAACGGCATGCTCCTACAGGGCCTCAAGCCTAGGATCTTCAACCGGTTGAACAAGTTTGGCATACGCTGGGTCGCCGAGCTCCCTGCGGTGCTCTGGAGCCTAAGGACAACTCCTAGTCGAGCCACTGGCTACACACCTTTCTTCATGGTCTACGGTTCCGAGGCCGTCCTCCCAACCGACATCGACTATGGAGCCCCAAGGATAAGAGCATATGACAAACAGGGAGTAGAGGCATCCCACGAAGACGCCATGGATCAGCTAGACGAAGCTCGTGACGTCGCCCTCCTCCGCTCAGCCAAGTACCAATAGGCACTGCGTCGGTACCATAGCCGACGAGTGCGGGACCGAGCCTTCAACGTCGAAGACCTGGTTCTCTGCCTCGTGCAGAGCAATAAGGACCGTCACAAGCTCTCCCCGCCCTAGGAGGGGCCATACGTCGTCGCGGAAGTACTCCGGCCAGGCGCCTACAAGTTGAAAACCATCGACGACAAGGTCTTCACCAACGCTTGGAACATTGAGCAGCTACGTCGTTTTTACCCTTAAATAAACGCATACTTTCTCTTATCAGTTTTTGTCATAAAAAATCCCCTCTTTCGTGACATCCGACCCCTACAAAATGCGAGGGGTCGGACCTCACTCGAGGGCTGATATAAGTACGTTTATCTTGCAAACACTCTCTGTGTTATCTTGCAAACATTCTCTATGTTTTCCCTCTTTTCTCATGCTAAGTCCTAAGGGATAGGATTTCGGGAACAAAAATCTGAGTATAACTGGTAGGACTATAGGAAACCTATGCCCCAGCGGCTATGGCCTCCTTGCTCACCAGCATGATCAGAATTGGCTCGCCCGTACTCTGAGTTTTTTGCGACCATAACTACGGGAAGGGTCGGAAGGCGCTAAACCTCTTTTACAAAAAGAGGGAGAAGAGCTGAAAAGCTGTTTGCCCTAACAAAATTTAAGAATTTGTTCATTTTTTGCACAAATTCACCGCTTACAAAGTGATTTCATCACAAAAGGGACTGATGTATTCATGAATACAAAAGACTATTCCCACGGCCCCCCACAACTTAAACGATTACACTTTCTAACCAGATCTACTCTAAGTACTACTATGGTCGACGCACCATGCTCTCCATTGGCAACATCCTACCGCTCCGCGGGATCCCTGAGGGTGCCATCGTCTGCAACGTCGAGCACCACGTCGGTGACTGTGGCTCCTTTGCCGGGGCATCCAGGGACTACGCCATCGTGATCAGCCGTAGCCCTGACAACGACACCTGGACAGGGGGCACTCCCCGCTGAAGAAAGGCCGCCATGGCTGATGGATGTCTCTAACATCTCATCAAGCTTCATGAACTAGACGATCTGAGTAGCTGCGAGGGCGCAACCCCCTATCAATGCAGTCCTGGGTGGCTTCCCCACCAAGAAGGCTCGCCCAGAGAAGATTCGTCGAAAGAAGTCCCCGTATGGCTCCATTTCGATGAAGGCCTCGCGGATGACGACAAAGCCGACGATGCTCAGCACCCTCTAGTACGCCTCCTCCTTCGGTGGAAGCGGCCCCTCCTCGGCGAAGGCGGCCATCACCATCTCATCTACGTTGGATAACCTCCAGCTCAACATCACGCTCTGGATTCACAAATTGATCTGTGAGTTCTCTTCTCCCTCGCATTACCCTCTCTCACTTAGGAACCGCTGCGACATGCGAACGCGCTCGGTGAAACGAAAGGAGGAGAAGCGGCAGCTCAGGAATAAGCGGAGGAATGGGACGAGAACTCCTCTCCCCCCTATTTAAGGACGAGACATAGCGGTTGGAGAAAGGCGAAAGGTTGGGACAAAAAATCCTCTCCCTTCCCCTATTCAATGTAGATGGGAATTCGATGCTGATGGGAATTCGAGGGGACACGCCTTGACCGATGGGACGCACCCTGCTCGATGAGACGGTGCTTGGTTAAATAGGACATGGCCCGAGCATGGCCCGCCACTACCGCGCGCTAGGCGTGAGAAACAAGGCGCACCCGCATGCAGGCGACTATCCGCTTCCCTAGGCAAGACCTGGAAGGACCCGACGATGGAACCCCCATCAAGGGGAGCCCAACGGGCCTCCTGGTTCGATCGGACAGCCTAGGTGAACATTGAACGAATGGCCACCAAAAGATAAGCACATTTGTTTACTTACTTTGCGTGCTAATTTCACTACCGAGCCTCCGACCCTAGCAATGGCAGGGGCACGGACATCGCTCGGGGGCTACTAAGAGTGTCTACTTGTTTAGACATCCTCTTCGCCTGACCCCTCCTTACGTTTAAAACCGGCGGCGCGGTGTGCGGGTGTAAAACTTTGAGTAAAACTAGACGAACCGCTAGACCCTACGCCCTGGCGACTATGGTGTTTTTGTTCACCAGCATAATTGAATTCATAGTTTCCCGCACCCCAAGCTTTAGCATCCGCCTTCTCGAGAAGGGTTCAGAGGGGTCCGCCTGTAGAATCTCCTTCAAGGAGAAGCTGTCAGATCGCCTAAGTCAATTGAATGGCTCGGATCACCGCCGAGAGACAGAAACGAAAAATTGCGATGCTCATGCAGGTCACGTCGACCCCGTCACAAATGTCAGACCCGAACCCTACGTGGACATGTCCAGTAAGAGTTTCTCGTCGCTCATGCCACCAAGATAACATTATCGACCCCCGCTTTTCATTTTAATTAAATCATACATTAATCCCATACATCCAAAAAGTTGCATATGCAATCGCTGCATCTCAACGCTTCGTGTCGCGTCACGAAGTGGCAGTCGCCTCATTCGATATGAGCAGCAACTGATCGAGGTTCGAAGGCCAGCCCACGAAGGGCTTGAGGCCGCCTCACGTCAAACAGAGCCAGGGGAGAAAAACTGAAATGAGCCCCAGCGGCCTTGCCCGACCCCGCTCAGAAGCGGATAGGGACATCTCGACCTTTCTCGTTCGATTCTAACCGCGAGCCAAACCCATAGGATCTCTGTCGAGGAGAGGCCAATGGGCCACCTGAGCCTATCGAACGGCTCGGGCATCTGCCGGGAGGCAGATTAAGAAGTAGTGGAATGCCACATGAGGGCTCTGCCGACCCCGTCAGCGAATGACGGACCCGGATTCCACACGAACATGCCCGTTAGCGAGCTCATTGAGCACGACAGTCGAGCCATCGAGGCAATTATCGTCAGCTCAGCCCCTCCGGTTGCGGAAACCGAGGACGGGGTGACGCGTAAAACACAGCCGGCCCCTATCGGACCCCAAAGGGCTTGGGGGCTCGAGCCACCCGATCCTACATCGGGAGACCGAGGTTTGAAGGCTGGCCCGTGAAGGGCCCGAGGCCGTCTCGTGTCGAAAAAGAGCTAGGAGAGAAAACACAGATGAGCCTCAGCAGCCTTTGCCCTACCCGCATAGAGATGGATAGGGTCATCTCAACCTTCTAGTTCAATCCAGCTTCTAGCCGAACCCATAGAATCCCCATTGAGGGGGAATCTGTTGGAAGACGGGTTACGGAACAACGGAACACCACTCGAGGGCTTTGCTGACCCTATCACGAGCGACAGGACCAGATTCTGTTCGAACATCCCCGTTAGCGAGCTCATCAAGCGCGTCCCTTGAGCCGTTGAGGCAGGCGACATCGCCTCAACCCCTCCAGTTGCGAAAACCACGAACAGAGCAACAGTCACAAAACGAGCCGACCCTTAACTGAATCCCCGCCACGCGCGGGGGCTCGGGGAAGGTTGGGCCAGCAATGAGACCAAACGCACGGTCACGGAACGATCGTTAAAATCCTAAGTAAGGGGTACGTGCGAATACAAGAGTAAGTTCACTACCCACGCTTCGGTCTCAAGTAACATCCAGCCCCAGCGACCGCAAGGAGTCGGATCTCACTCGGGGGCTGATAAAGGTATAAATACCTCCCTTTTTTTGAAACAGTCATTGCGTCAGACCACTTCCTCGTGTTAAGGTTAGCGGCAAGGTTTGTGGGAACAGATAAACGAGCATGCCTGGTAAGACTGCAAAAAACCCATGCCCCAACGGCTATGGTAACTTTTCTCACCAGTATAATCAAAATTTCCTCCTTATACAGCTCGGGCCCTACGGTCTTAACGAATGGAAGGGTCAGATCGCATAAACCTCTTTTCTCGAATGCAAAATGGAAGAAAACAAGATCAGATAAACAAAACAAAATTATGAAACAAAATTACGAATCTATTTTTGGACACAAAAGTACCGACACTTGTTCACAGATTATAGATAAATGTTTATCAGACTCATTCGACTAACTACCTCCTCGGGGGGAGAACTATGTCTTTCATCCTATCCGCCAGGTTCCACGTAATGGGAGTCACCGCCTTCTCAATCTCATCCAGCTCGGAGGCTTCATAGCCAGGCGTGAAGCCGAGGCTCATTATCTCCAAGTCAATTTCCCGATCATAATGAGTGGGCAACAGCAAAGGCTTGGGTGATCCCGGCATGAAAGGCGTTCTCCTCAAGCTGGCACACCCGTGCCATAATATCTACGGCATGGGCCGCAAGTGAGCCGGTTTCCTCTGAACGCGCCACCCCCTGGTCATCAAAAACCACCCCAACACCAGCGCGCAGGAGATCATGCTCATCACTCTTGGCCTAAAGAATCCCCCACACCTCGGTGAGCTCCGTGCCTAGCCCAGTAGAGACACTCTCGACCTCCAACCTTCAGGCCACCGTGGCTCCAAGATCCGCCCGAAGGGAGCTGACCCCCTAACGCGCCTCGTCACGCTCTCAGACGACCTGGTCGCGCTCCTCGCGGGCCATGCCGCGCTCCGAGCGGAGTCTTTCTATAGTCTAGCGTAGCTCGTCTCGCTTCCTGTGCAGCCGGGCAACCACCTCCACATCCAGATTCATCTTCTGCTACAGGACCATGGACCTCTCCTTGGCTTCTAGCCTGAGATCCCGCTCCCTCTCCACCTTAGCCAGGAGGTCAACGACCCGCTGGCAGGCCTCAGCATCCTTCTGGAGCAGCTCGTCCCGCTCCTTTCGGACCCTGGTGGCCACCTCCTTGTCCTACCGCACCCTCGCCGATAGATCCTAGAACATCCCATAGACCTCCTTCGTGTCCCGACGTGCCTCAGTTGCCCGCTGTTGGGCGGCAGCAGGCTGGGCGCTCACATCTCCATGTAGCTAGGCCTCCTCGGTGAGGCGGTCCCATTCCACCTTCTGCTCGCGGAGGAACTGGGATTTCTCCCGACTACGAGCAATGAGGGACTGAAAAAAAGACCAGTGTCAAAAACACAAAAATACATGAAGAAAGAAGAAAGCGAGAGGGAAGATCAAGCGGATACCCGTCCAGTGGGAACAATGACGTCACGTAGGACACCCCTGGCCTGGTTCAGGACATCCATCATAGCCGAGATCCCTCCGTCGAGACTCTCCCGCTCTGTGCTCTCGATAGCATCGTCGAGCGAGAAGAGAATCGACGTTGGGTCTTGAGGATCCATCCACTGGAGCAGCGACTCAACCTGCATAGGCGAGCGGCTGCCCCCTGACATCAGGGCCAAGGGCGACCCTCGATGGTCCTCTCCACCACCACCACAAATGCCCGGGGACTCTCCAGCCTGTCCCCCTCCGTTCGGCCCACCTCGAGCGCCGTCGCCTAGGCCGCCGATGGCACAGATGTCGCTCCCTCGAACACCACCGTGGCTACGTCCAGTTGCGCCTGGCTTGTCACGGTCATGGCCACCTCCGCTTGCGACACTGGGGCCTCGACTTGCGGCGCTGCGCCCACCATAGAGGGTGCCACAAAGCGAGCGGTAGCTCCGTCCGCTCCGACATAGGCGACGGAGTCACCTCCACTATCGTTCGCTCGGCGACCCTTGAGGGCGCTCTGTCAGCCCTAGCGTCTGCTTGACCCACCGAGGGCATGGGCGCCACCGCAGGCGGCGCCTGACCGGCTAACGATGTCGCAACATCGGCTCCGTTCCTGCCTAAAATAGGAGCAACGTCAGGCGATGGCGCCCGCCCTGCCTGAAGAGCAACGCTCTTCTTGGGCGCCAACGCCAAAGAACGACCCCGTCTCAAGACTCTGCAAGAGTTAAAAGGCACAAGGTCACACTAAAAAACAAAAAAATAGAGGAATTGGTGACTTACGCTGGCGCTGTTGGGCGGTAGGGATGTTTTGGGGATGAACCACCAGATTCCTGCTCCAATTCGTCTGGGCGGGGCCGTTTTGAGCCTACCCCCTGCTCCCGGGCAGAGGGACTCATCTCCCTTGCCTCCGAGGGCGTGGCGGCGAAGCCACCCCTCTCTGTCAACACCTTGGGCGCGGTGGCAGATCCGCCCGCCTCTATCAGCTCGTGGGGTGCGGCAGTGGAGCCCTCCCGGCACCCTAGGCACGGCGGCAGATCCGTCCACTCCTACTGGTCCTAAGGATGGGCCAACAGTCTGGCCCGCCTCCTCTGGCCTCATGGCCGCATCTTCCTCGACGTGGAACGGGAAGGGTCCCTACATTGATGAGTGGGCACCTATCAGCGTGTCCTCGCCTCCCAGGTCGCCCCACTCAATGTCGGCAACTACCTCGTCATACTCCTCCTCGTCATCGTCGTTGTCACGATCTATCTCCTCTCATCGCTTTTGTGCTTGCTGCTTCTGTAGCATCTTCTTCCTCTTGAACTCCTTCATCTTCTTATCCCACTAGGCCACGGTGCGATTCGCTGCCACCATGAGCGGGTCCTTCGGCAGCGGAGTCGGGCTATCCGTGAAGATGAGTCTCTTTGGCTAGTCCCGCTATCCCGAGGTCAGCATTAAGGGGTCGAGAATTCAAGTAAAAAGGAGGCATGGGGAAAGCGAACTTACAAAGTCGATGAACTCTGGTTCCGGCCGTATTGGGGGATGCCTCGACACCGGATACACAAAATCAAAGGACAACGTCGGCATTGTCCTTCGAAGGCTCCATCGCATCCTTGATGCACTACGCCACTTCGAAGGGGGGGAGCGCTTCATCGACAAGCGTCGTCCCTTCGACCGACACTCTGGGCACCATCAGGTACAGGGGAAGTGCACGGCTCATCAGCGGCGCCACCTTCCACGTATGGTAGGCGCCGATGATCCCCGATCCCTTCACACCCATCTCCTTCAGAATTTAGACGGCGGCGAGATAGTCCTTGATCTTCTTCTTGGCTTTGTCCGGGACACCCCACTTTCATGACTCTAGGACCTCTTCGATGATGCGCCCGAAGAACGCTGGCAAGGGGACGGCAACGTCGTCCTTAACGTAAAACCAATGCGAATGCCACCCCTTGTTGGAGGTCGACAGACGCATCGACGGGTATTCGTTCACCCAGTTGTTGCGGAGATGAATGCCGGCACATCCCACCGGCACGCTCAGCTCTTGCTTCCCGACCCGCTTCTTCAAAAGGTTGATGGCGAAGAGATACCGCCATAGGTCGAAGTGGGGACTAATCCCCAAGAACCCCTCACATAAGGCGACGAACGCCACAATGTGCTGGACCCTATTGGGAGTAAGGTGCTGCAACTCCACCTTGTAGTAATCCAACAACGCCCGAAGGAACTTGTGGGCAGGGGCGGCGAATCCCCGCTCGTGAAAGTGAGCAAAGGACACAACATAACCTTTGGGCGGCGATGGCTCGTCCTCATTGCTGGACAGCTGCCACTCCTCGACGGCGGTCAGCGGGCGAAGGAGGCCACGGCGAATAAGGCCCTTCAGGCGCTGAGGGGTGACGTCGGATCTGCACCATGGCTCCATTGGACGATTAGGAGGGGGTGGATGCGAGCTCGACGGCGGCTGTGATGCGGGTGCGGGAGGCCACCATGGCTCCATTGGATAATTAGGAGGGGGTGGATGCGAGCTCGACGGCGGCTGTGATGCGGGTGCGGGAGGCTTAGGCGATTGGCGGTGGAAGGTGTAGATGCGAAGGCGAGAAGGCAACGTACGGAACCCTGGGGGCGAACCCCTTGGTTTTATAGGGGCGACGGATGTGAGAAGGGCAACCGTCCTCCTTGATCTCCATGCCTGCCATTATACACCACCACATCATGTCGCAGGATATGCGTCTGCAATCCCTATCCTTTCCCACCAGAGTTGTGCCAAACGTTTCGCCTTCTCGGGCAGACTAGGACTCTTTTCCCGCAGAGGGAATACGGGTCAAGAACCATTTCTCTGGCCCACCCGGGCCCAGGAGTTCGAGGGCTGGCCAATAGTTTCGACGGTCGTCCCAACGAGGGATGGATCCGCAAGTGGCCAGAACTCAGGCACACGAACCTCAAGGGAGTCTCGATCTGCAATTGAGTCTCAACCGGGCTAACCCTGGACGAATCCCCGCGAATGGGATACTAGGGTTCCCTATAAAACTATCCAGTTCTCAAAATACCAAATCTCACAGCCATACCCACGAAGGGTCCAAAATACCCCCCGGACGATTCTATCTGAATCACCCGGGGGCTAAGGGGCTACACCCGACGGGTGCGCTCGCGCGCACCCTCTGGTGAATCAAAAAACCCCTGGACGATTCTATCCAAATCACCCGGGGGCTCAGGGGCTACACCCAACGGGTGCGCTCGCGCGTACCCTCTGGCGAATCAAAAAACCCCTGGGCGATTCTATCCGAAACACCCGGGGGCTACACCCGTCGGGTGCGCTCGCGCGCACCCTCTGGCATGTCAAATCACCTCCGGGCGATTCTACCCAAATCACCCGGGGGCTCGGGGGCTACTATCGGGGACCTAATACTGGGGTACCCAATGAGGTGGAGCTAATAACCATCAAATGTTGATGCTCTCAAACAAACAAAAATGCAACTGTGCTTCTTGTCCATACGACCGGAGGTTGGCCGCACCTCGCCCGACCCCCGAGGGCTGGACTCCACCTCGGTCGACCCCCAAGGGCTGGACTCTGCCTCGCCCGACGCCTGGGGGCAGACTCCGCCTCGCTCGACGTCTGGGGGCAGACTCCGCCTCGCCCGATGCCTGGGGGTAGACTCTACCTCGCTCGATGTCTGGGGGCAGACTCCGCCTCGCCCGACGGTTGAGGGCTGGCTCCGCCTCGCTCGGCGACTGAGGGCTAGCTCCGCCTCGTCCGACAACTGCACCTTGCTCCTTCATAAAGACGAGCACAGTGTAACACAGGACATTTGAGTCAACCGCAGTACCGAGGACCATGCCCTGCACGCCTGCAGGAAAGTACCGTCAGGATACGATGAGACAGGCGCTTTAAGCCCTTCCAGACATGGCAGAGCCCGAAGAGTGTTGTAGACGTCGACTTTTGGCTTACAGTGTTGTGGGCGTCGCCATCAGCCCTCGGACGCGGATCCTGACATAAGCATACGACAACCACTACAATCCAAGAGAGAACTCGCATCATCTATGGTTACGGACGTATAGTCACTTCCCTGTCTGCTCTCCGTAGGGTCACGGCTCGGCACCCTGGCACGCCGCACCGTCCGTCGGATTGGGATGGGACGTAACTACTTGCTGAAATGAAGCCAGGGCACGGCCATGTCAGGATCAGCGAATGTGCTATCCCTGGCATGGTCTGCCATGTCAGCAGGACAAGCTTAAGGGAAAAGGAAGATCCGACGCCTTCAAAGGACCGTCTCTACCTTTGGTTTTTTTTCTCTTTCTCTCATCTGTAACCGCTGCTCCCCCTTAGTCTATAAAAGGTAGGGCAGGATACCCCACTAAGGGGACGGATTGATTTCATACACAACACATCACACAACACACAGCCAAGCAGCAACCGAGCTCTTGGCATCCTTTTGACCCTTCCATCAGAGACTTGAGACCTGTCCCTCTCTCGACCGTTTGTACCTCCTACTACGAACCTTTTTTTCGGTGCTAATAACACAAGCAGCAGCAAACTGGACATAGGGACATTCTGCCTGAACCAGTATAAACCTTGTGTCCTTTAGCACACTATCCGGGCCTAACGCGAAACAAATATAAATTTACTAGTTGGTGTTTATTCGAAACACCGATAACCTCCAACCTAGCAAAAAAAAATAAGCCAGGGCTAGACCAATCCTGGCTTGTCCAGTTGTCCAATACACAGACATCTTGTTTGGTTAATGTACAAGTTAAACCTGCACCGTGTAAAGTTTTGTTTGGTTACGTGGCTTTACTACGATGCACTAACCTCATCTTTGTTAGGGTGAGCTTACACTATGCATTTTATCGAACACTTGACATGCACATACCTGAGCATGGCCAGGACGAACCACAGCTGCCTCCATTGCCGGTGGTAACGAGCTCCCTCACCGTGCGCGCCATGATGACGGCCGCGGCGCCACCGCTGCCCCTCCGTGCGCCCGCGCCCCCGCATCTCTCCAAGCTGCGGCCCCTCCGTCGCGTGGACCACTTGAGCTCCGGCTAGGCACCATGGGGATTGGGGATGCAGCGGCGTTGAGCTCCAGCTTGGTGGCAACGGCCGCGGGGACGAAGAGCTCCATCGCCGGCGTCCAGCTTGGTGGTGGCGGTGGCGGCGTTGAAGAGCTCCACCTAGGACCACGCCCCCGCGCGCTTGAGCTGGTGCCATGGGACCTCAACGCCGGGGACATGGTCGAGGAGTGCTCGACGACGACAGCTGCGGCAGGGGGCGGGGGCTGGAAGAAGCGAGGGAGGTGATGCACATCCGAGGCCACCGATGGGCTACCCAAGCCTGGCTTCGTGAGAACGACCGTCCATCTCGTGCTTGCCAAATCACGGCACGTATTTTTTGCCTAACCTACGGCGGCCGTTTGGTTACATGCCGTATTTACGGCGTGCCGCAACTCCACTTCAGCGTCCTAGTTCACTTTCGACGCCGCAGGTTGCAAAAACGTGGCGAGGAATTCATGCACCGTAGTTTTGGCGTCGCCTCTCCTGTGGCTCGGCGAGCGTCGGCGCAGGGCAAACAGGCTCTAGATTAGCCTGGCTAGGACAGGCCACATAATTAATTGACATTGTTTTGTTGCGGCCTACATATACATACATTGTCACTATTGTTTATCACTATTGAGCAAATTCAATGTCACGAGTCACGGTGTCAGCTAAAATGACTTTTATAGCATTATAGTTATAGTACTTTTATGATATTATAGTAATTAAAAGTCTAGTGTAGAATCTACAATCTTTTTGTAATACAATACAAAAGGAAAATTTGAAATAAAAGATACAATAAACACATGAGTTTGAACACGAATGCGCCTACTATTTTGATGGACCTCAGTCACCCGTACCAACATAAAAGAATTATGAAATAGGCCTTAACACATTGATAAAAAAAAGTATCTATCTAGGTGACATTCAGTTGTTTTGGTCTCTCCTGTCAACCGAATTTTTTCCATACACTTACACTATCATATAGTTATATTTACACTATCTTGTTACTATATTTACACTGATTTCTTCAGTATAATTTATTGGACAGAGTGAGTAATTTAGGGATATCACAACTCATTCTATGAATTATAGATCTCAGAGAAATATATGCCCCAATTTTTAGAAAAAATTATAAATTATTTTTATGGATTGCAGATACCGGACAATATATATGTCAAATTGTTCACAAATTATTGCCAAATTTAAGAAAAATTACAAATCTTCAGACATCGCAGGCGAGGGGGCAGTGCCCGTGCAAGCGCCGAGGATGGCCGCGCCGGGGACGCCCGCGCCGGTGGGCGGCGGAGGGAGGGAGCAGCAGCCGGTGCTTTCGGGCGCGGCAGAGGAGCGGCCTGGGGGGGGGGGGCATGGCGGTGGACAGCCAGTGCCAGGAGGGAGGCGGCGGATAGCAGGTGCCGGGGGGAGCCGGTGGATGGCTGTTGCTGGGGTGCGGTGGCGCAGGGAGGGCTGGTGCTAGGGCGCGCGTGCGGCGGAGGGAGGGCCAGTGTGGGGCAGCGGACGAGGGAGAGCCGGGAGCCACAGCCATTGAGCGAACGCCCGTCGGACGACAGGGCTATCGGGTGGATGCCATTGGAAGGCCAAAAAGCTCGGTTGATACAAACGCCTAAAAAGTAGATTGACGTATAGGGTTTCTGTAAAAAAATTACAACAACTAAAAAGACTAAAGTTTGGAAGCCAAAATATAAATTCGTGATGTAACAATAAAAGGATGTACCAAGAGATATATAACTTAAATTTATGTTTCAACTAAATTAATATCGAACACCCACAAAGCTACAGCACAATGGATGACAACACTTATCTTGATATTACTAATTGAAGGTCCCAAATGAAAGCCTTTATGCTAATCGTACAAATTCTCCAAAAACTCATAAAGATATATCCATGTATATGGTAGACTCTAATCCCTACTAATAATAACAATGAGTGAATATATCATATTTTCTAAATAATTATCCGCCTCTACCATTATAAAAAACATAAACCATAAATATGCATCTAAATTACCCACCTTTGTCGTTATAGGATATAACCTAAGTAACCACTAGATTTACATCTAATTACCTACATATCATTAATGGCATCCCAAAAATACTTGTGAAACAAAAAGGGGAACCATATGGAGACCTGGCCCCTTGAGCTTACGAGCCAAAAAAGTTGAGGATTCCAAAATTTTCCACTGAATAAATATACTCCTTGATAAGTTTAAGTTCGGTTGTTCATTCATCGATAATGCACACATCTGAAATCACGCTCCATAAATATACTCCTGCTAAAAAAGTGAAATAAAATTTCAATGATACATTTTTTAGGTCATGTTTGGGACGAGGACAAGTCCCATGCGGCCCATGCAGTAGCCTTGTGGAGCACCTCGGGCAGGGAGATAATTTAGATAGTTATAATTAGCTAGGAGTAGATAATTTAGACAGCTTTTGAGAGTTGAGATTGAGACTGGGGCAAGTTATCCAGCTGTAGAGTGAGCGTGCGGTGCGTGACGAGGCCCAGCCCGTGTTGGGGTTAGCCACCAGCCCGGCCTAGAGGGATCCCAGAGGCAGGCCCGTGGTCGTGGGCCGGAAGCAGTCGCGCCTCTCCCGCTCAGGCTCAGCGACGTCTGCAGCCATGTGCCCATGTGGAACCAATTGGGCTAGGCAAAGGACAGCCTACCGCGAGCACGAGACACCAGGCGCGGTCGGTCGCGCGGAGCGGAATTCGCCGCGGCCCGCGGCAGCTTTTCCTTTCACGGGCCGCGGCGGACGGCACCGCATGTCGAGTAGCAGAAGTTTCTCAAAAAAAGAAATCTTCAAAGGTAAAAGTCTATATGACCACCTTATCTTTGCTCACGTGTCTAGTTTACCCTGAACTATGAAACAGTATCCTAAACTTCTCCGAACCGAGCATTTAACCCCTTGAGCCCTTGTTTGGATCTGCATGTAATTCAACCCACATGTGTTAACGTGGATTGATATGGAACTTAGTTTAATTTTACTTAAATCCACTTCAACACATATGAATTAAAACAAATATATGCATATCCAAAAGAAGGCTCGAAATGATTTTGGTTCCTGGTTTTACCGTGGCAGTCCAAACTGGCCCACAATGACATGTTGGCACTCGGGCCCATGTGTCATAGAAAGGGGAGGTGATGCAGGCGCGTTGGCGTTCCTGGCGCGCGCGCACGATCGGTGCTGCTGCTCCGCCGGGGCCGCGTGCCCACCGTCGGCGTGTCCTCCGCGTCCGCCGCAGAGGAGGTGATGCGGGTGCGCGACCTGGCATTTGCGAGCCGGCCCACGAGCGCCATGGTCGAGGCAGAGGAGGAAGATGGGGAAGCACAGGCGAAGATGCCGCGGACGGCAGCACGGACCGCGCGGATCCAGGATGCACACACGCAGGAAGCCGCCGTCGCGCTCCGCGAGGTAGGCCGCCACCTGGCCCACGCCGAGGCCCAGCAGCGCGGCGAGCGCGTCGAAGCAGGTCGCCCCGTACACGCGCGAGATCCAGGATGCCACACGCGCCGTCTGCGCCCCGTACGTCGCCCTCGCGAGGTCGAGCAGCCGAGCAGGTCGCCTAGCAGCGGCGGCGGCACGCGCACGGGCTGCTGGTGGAACGGCGCAGTAGCTCGTCCGCGCGCGCTTGTCGCGAAACAGGCGCCCCGGCCAGCGCGAAGAGCGCCGTGGTTGACGGGGCGATGGGCAGCCCGCCCCATGTCCGCAAGCCCCGCAAGCGACACGTGAGCCGCAACCGCCGCCTACAGGCACCTGACTTCGTTGCTGCGGCGTGGAACGCATCTTCTGTACGAAGCTGCAGCAACAAAATCAAGCAATGAGCTGCAGGTGCACGCTGTGCGCGGTGCATGGTGCGCGGTGCAGCTACATGCAGCCTGGGTTTTAGCCAAGAATTATTAGCCAATCAATAATATTTTTTTCTCATAATAAATCAGCACTCGTCGAGCTTACGGGTGATCGTTTCCAGATCGCGAAGGCCGGTGACGCGGTGCCCAGGATACTGCTCTGGTTTCTGGCCGACGCCCGCGTGACGTTCGCGTCCTACAACGTGGCCTCAGGCCTTCGACTGCCAGACGGAAGTTCTGCTCGTGTGGCTCCGCGGCGCGCTCAAACTCCTCCCCTCACGCACCGTCCCCACCTGGGCATGCCCAAGTGAGCCCTACGCCGCCTGCAGCGCGACGCGCTTCTCCTTCGTGGCCTTGAACAGGACGGAGACGGCCGTGATCCCCGTCCGTGAGCACGGCGGCGTGGGCGGAGAGCTCGCAGAGCCGCTCCTCGAGAGTCGTCATCCGTTTCCCCTTTTATATGACGCGTGGGGCCCGTGCACAACAGGTCAATGTGAGCCAAGTTGAACCGCCACGTCAGCAAAACCAGCAACCAAAACCATTAGAAGGGGTTAAATGTCTGGTTTAGAAAAGTTTAAGGTGCTGGATACACGGTTTTATAGTTTAGAGGTAAAGTAGACACGTCGATAAAGATTGGAGGGTTATGTAGACTTTTTTTTTTTTGAAGCGATCAACTCTAGTGTCGCGCACTGCCGTCCCCCGTCCCAGGCTCCCAGCTGCATACAGCACGTGTTGGTATATTATGGTCTAGGTCCATATAATATATACAATAATTAATAAACTCTATGATTTGTATTAAATAATATTTATTGGTTTAGTATCAATATGTGATATGGATCAACCGTAGGCACATGAGGCTGGTGATCGGCTGGGCCTTGGACGTGACTAGGCATGCAGGAAGACAACAAGGCGTTGAGTATTCCATCTTGTCAATTAGAATTCTTGATTTCGTAAGTTACAGAAGGTCTTTTCATTCCATTAATTAATTGACAAATGAATACAGGAGTTTCCTTCTCTAGCATTCCTCCTAGTCTTCCTGAGTCCGCTGGCCTTCCCATCCGTGTGTGGGATATATTCCTAACTCCATCGCCTGGTCTAATTGATCTTCCGATTACCAGAAAAACCAAAAGTTCTCGCTGTCTAAAAAGTTTTCCCGTTCCGTCTCCTGCACGCACACGAGTTGGAAGAGTAGAGCCTCCGGAACGTCTCCGCTCATCGAGTTCATCTGCTCGGGTGAAGGGCGGCCATCACGTTTTTGGGGAGTGTCCGCAAGCAGCACGACTACTCGCTTCGTCCCCTTCCTGTTCCCGCCGTGAGTTGTTGTTCGTCTTCGTCGGGTGATCTGCACGGCTTCCGTTCTTTACTGCATCAAGCGGGACGACTACAACGACATGCATCATGTTTGGTGCATCCGGCTCTGCTGCAGGGTATAATCACTTCACCCGTCTTGTTAATTATATGATCTTTGTTACAATCTTGCTGGTTAGTGTTAATTATATGATGGTCATGATTTATTCGGACAATAATATGTATCATGTCTCACTGGTTAGTACTATTTTAATATCCATGGTGATGTTTCATTTGAACAAGCACATATATGATATCATGGGTATTTTGTTTATATCTCTTTTACGGATTAAATTAAACTTGAATTTGCCTATATATTTCTAACCGCACGTGCCAGACACAAAGGTGCGTATGTGGTCTGCGTGTGTACGTACACAGCACGTCGCAGCCAGAGTCCAGGTACAACAACGTGACTGTACGTGAGTAACATTTGTTGCAGACCCTTGCTTTGTCTCCTAGTACAACTGTATGTACAAATATATAGATCGGTAGTCGGAAGGGACCTCCTGGCTCCACGTCCGGATCGGATCGGATCCTTATATCGATCGAGCTGTTGGTTGAGAAGTCAAGGACTCATAGCAAGCAAGCACTCGACGGTTGGGAAATTCACCTTTTCGACTCGCGTCGAGCCACCATCACGACCAACGGAAACGTGTAATACCTGCACCACTCGTCGACTCCAATCGATCCGAGCCGTTGAAGCGGAGGAGATTTTTTGCTGATCCGTCCAATCGCTGCCACTGCTTTCGAGCAGCCGGCCGGGGCACCACACCACTGCGGCAGCCGAGCAGCGCATAGGCATAGGCCGGCCATAGGCTGCTGCTCTCCGTCTCCGAGATTTTTTATTTAATTTTAACACTTTTTTAAATTAATTTTAAATCTAACACAGCTGGTTTTGTATTTTCAAATCTACACCTATTGCTATGGCGCGGCGAAATGTCTGTGCCGCGCCATGCATGGTGGCGCGGTGAGAGAGCTGACATGGCGACGACCGAGGTGCTGATCGGTGACGTGGCAAGGTCTGCCGCGCCACCGATCTTGGCGCGACAGAGAGCAGCCGCTGGAATCAATACGACGTGACGGGCTAGCTCCTCGTGGAAATAATTTTGCTTTGGAAAATAATTTTTTTTTCTTGCAGCGGAGGACATTAGTCAGATGGCAGTGGCAGATCAGATGACGCCCCAGAGGCTGCGTGCCAGCCAGTGCCTGCGCCGCCCCTATGGGGTTTTGTCTCGGGAATCGCGGAAGAGAGAGACAAGAAAGAGGACACAGAACAGGCAGGCACCGCCGTTCGGTCTATTAGTGTTGCGGCTACAACATGTACTGCTAGGTGTGTAAAGGAGTGAGGCATGGGCCCCCTTCTTTCGAATTTCGATGACTTTTTACTAGCTGTTATTTTTTTCTCTAAAACAGATGTTATTTTTCTCTCTCTAAAATTAGTTAAATTAAAAATAGTTTGACTTACGATGATTCTATGAGTTGATTTATTTTAGGTATAGTCTGACGAGGTTTACTACCTCAGTTCTATAAATGAAATGAATGTAATTAAAGAAGTGTTTAGTTAAATATTTTTAATTTATCAAATTTATATAAATAATATTAACATTTAAGGCAATTAATATGAAACATTACTACATTAGATTCATCGTGTAATATAATTTGGTAGTATAATTATTTGAAGTTATACGTGTTGATATTGTTTTTGTTCTTTGTAAACTTATTTTTTGTTCTTATTTTCGTCCTGTTCTGCTGCAGCAGCTTGCCACCACCAGTTTAGTTTCTGTCATATCGGACGTTCGGATACTAATTAGGAAGACTAAACATCAGTTAAATATAAACCTAATTACATAGATGGAGACTAATTTACGAAATGAATATATTAAGCCTAATTAAGCCATCATTAGCACATATTTACTGTAGCATCACATTATCAAATCATGGACTAATTAGGCTTAATAGATTCGTCTCATAAATTAGTCTCAATCTGTGCAGTTAGTTTTGTAATTAATCTATATTTATTATTCCTAATTAGTGTCAAACATCAAATTTGACCGGAACTCAAATTTAGTCCGTGCGACCAAACACCCCGCCAATCTCATCTACTCCATTCGCCCCTACGCTCTCCACATCGCCAACGTCGCATCAGACGTGAGGCTAATAGTAGATAAGAAAGCAGCGAAAGCTGATGTTGTGCAGGGATGGCCTTGTAATAGTAGGAAGTATGGCTGGTATGACCACAGTTCTTGTCATGCTGACTGGTATGGGCTTAGTACTAGGTGTACACCTATTGTACTAGATTAGAATTTGTATATAATCAAGTTCAAGGACCAGCTGTATTCTTAGTTCAGTAGTAGCAGCACTCCCGTGCGTGTGTGTGTTCGTGCTCTATGTTCTCTCTTCTGAACTTAATCCAGAAAGAAGGGGCCTGGGAGGCGTGTATGGATTAGATTGTTGACCGGCTATGGCCAGCGTTCAAACGGCCAAGCGCTTTAGGGCATGTTTGGTTCGTCTAATAGCTACTAAATTTAGTAGCTTTTAGTTACTTTAGTAACTTTTTAACCAAACACTATGACTAAAAGCTACTAAAAGAGCTTTAGTTATCTCTAGTAACTCTGGATTAGATTGTTGACTAGAGTTTAGTAGCTACTAAAGTTTAGTAGCTCGAACCAAACACCCCCTTAGTCACACTCACACATGACTTCACAGGTCGCATCAGGGGTGTGGTGTGTGGCAGACTGACTAGCAGCACGAAGCTTTACATTGAACATTGTGCTCTGTACCGTGAACCTGTTGCTTTGTACCGTTAACCCAGCCAGCTAGCCAGTCATAGTGCGAGGACAGCTTACCCCACGAACCCAGCCACGCGTCCCGAGGTAGGCAGTCCGCCTCGCGGCTGCCGGCTGGTACGCCCATGGCGCCCCACACAGTTCTGGCATAGTGCATGTGCTTCCTCTAGTCCTTTTGCTCGGTCGCCACACCATCTCTTTCTCTTCTAGCTCGTCATCGAGGCGGCGAGTAGTGCATCCACTATTGCATCGGGTAGAAAAAGATCATTTTCTAAAACAAAATCATTTCCACGAGTAGCTAGCCCATGACGTCCCATTGATTCCAGCGGCCGCTCTCTGCCGCGCCGTGATGGATGGTGCACGCAGCCGCGCCAAGATCGGTGGCGTGACACATCTAACGGCTATTTCTATGAATTGTGACAACCAAACTGTGATAACCAAGGTGAACAGTTCTAAGGACAATATAAAGTCCACAAGACATATAAAAAGGCATCTGGAGACTATCAGAAAATTAAGAAACTCCGGAGTAATTGCATTGGACTATGTCCACACATCTAAGAATCTGGCAGATCAGTTTACTAAGGGTCTGTCACGTAATGTAATAGAAGGTGCGTCGAGGGAGCTGGGCTTGAGACCCACTTGAAGTCATTCCATAGTGGTAACATGTCCTATTTGATCGAAGATCCCGTAAATTAGGATGGTGAAACAAGCTAGTGGACGACTGAGGGAGAGACTCCTTGGAACAAAGTTTGGCTCATTTGAGATGCACCATTTCTCCAAAGCTGTAAGGCAGGTTGATTAAGTTCTTAATGTGATCCGAGTGGCTTCATTAAGCAGGGATGTTGTCCTATAGAACATCCTTAAAGGAATACACCTATATGAGTTTTATTGCTAGTCACAATCTATGAGATGTGGGTCATCTCTAGACACTCATGAAAGGCTAGGAAGTGTGACTTATATGCTTCAAACAGAGGGGATATTTGTAACTGCCAAGTACCATGAAAAGAACTTTGGTGAAACTCAATTCACACAAAACTATCAATTCAAGGTATAGTTCATTGTTCAGTTGTGAATGAGCCTAGCCTTTGTTCTAGACGTGTGTTCAACTTAATAGTCCCCATTGAAACTCTGGTATATCAAAGAACTATGGTTTTTGAGATTATTTTTTACAAACCCTAAAGTTTGGTGGGGATTGTTGGTATATTATGGTCTAGGCCCATGTAATATATACAATAATTAATAAACTCTATGATTTGTATTAAATAATATTTATTGGTTTAGTACCAATATGTGATATGGACCAACCGTAGGCACATGAGGCTGGTGATCGGCTGGGCCTTGGACGTGACTAGGCATGCAGGAAGGCAACAAGGCGTTCAGTATTCCATCTTGCCAATTAGAATTCTTGATTTCGTAAGTTACAGAAGGTCTTTTCATTCCATTAATTAATTAGCAAATGAATACAGGAGTTTCCTTCTCTAGCATTCATCGTATCTGCTACCTCCTAGTCTTCCTGAGTCCGCTAGCCTTCTCATCCGTGTGTGGGATATATTCCTAACTCCATCGCCTGGTCCAATTGATCTTTCGATTACCAGAAAAACCAAAAGTTCTCATTGTCTAAAAAGTTTTCCCGTTCCGTCTCCTGCGCGCACACGAGATGGAAGAGTAGAGCCTCCGAAACGTCTCCACTCATCGAGTTCATCTGCTGGGGTGAAGGGCGGCCATCACGTTTTTGAGAAGTGTCCGCAAGCGGCACGAATACTCGCTTCGTCCCCTTCCTGTTCCCGCCGTGAGTTGTTGTTCGTCTTCGTCGGGTGATCTGCACGGCTTCTGTTCTTTACTGCATCAAGTGGGACGACTACAACGACAGGCATCATGTTTGGTGCATCCGGCTCTGCTGTAGGGTATAATCACTTCACCCATCTTGTTAATTATATGATCTTTGTTACAATCTTGCTGGTTAGTGTTAACTATATGATGGTCATGATTTATTCGGATAATAATATGTATCATGTATCACTGGTTAGCACTATTTTAATATCCATGGTGATGTTTCATTTGAACAAGCACATATATGATGTCATGAGTATTTTGTTTATATCTCTTTTATGGATTAAATTAAACTTGAATTTGCCTATATTTCTATCATTCCAAAAAACGTGATGGTAGGCAATTTTCATCTATTTGAGGGCACTCACTATAAGAGATGGCGACAGAAAACAATTCTGTGGTTAAACTCTATGAACTATTTTCATGTGGTGCATGAGCAACCTACTGGAGTGTGGACCTCTGATGAGGAGCGTGCATTCCAAAACGCTGACATCACATGCAAGGCTACTCTGTTGAGTGTCATTGGAGACTCTCTTGTTGATGGATATGTGACACTTCCGACCGGAAAAGCCATGTGGGATGCACTTGAGGCCCGCTTTGGTGTTTCTGATGCCGGTTCTGAGCTATATGTCATGGAGCAGTCCCATGACTATCGGATGGTTGAGGGTCGTTCGGTAGTTGAACAGGCCCATGAAATACAGGCACTAGTAAAGGAACTTGAGTTGTTTGGGTGTGTACTTCCTGACAAGTTTATGGCAGGCTGTATCATTGCTAAGCTACCACAATCTTGGACTGACTTTGCCACTTCTCTGAAACACAAGAGGCAAGAGTTCAGCACTGCTGAGCTTGTTGGGACTCTAGATGTTGAAGACAAGGCTAGAGCAAAGGATGTTAAAGGCAAGAAAGTCGGTGAGGGGAGTTCTAGCGCACATGTGGTGCAAAGGAACTGTCCTAAACCACAGAAAAAGAAATTTCAGCAAGGGCTTAAGCAACAGACCACTACTCCTTTCAAGAAGGGTAAGAAGATGAACAAGGAAAAGATGAATTATTTCACCTGTGGCAAGACTGGGCACTTTCTAGGGAGTGTCCTGAGGCTAAGTGGAAGCCTCCTCCACCACAGAAATCAATTAACACCATTGAGACTGATGCAGCTACATCTGGGTATGGTAAAGTTTTGCCTTCTGTATTTTCAGTTTGTCATTCACCTGATTGGTGGGTTGACACTGGTGCAAATATACATGTGTGTGCTGATGTTTTCTTGTTTTCTTTTTACCAGGCCAAGCGGGCTGGCTCCTTATTGATGGGGAATGGGGCGCGTGCGGCTGTTCCTGGTGTTGGTACGGTCGATCTGAAGCTCACTTCGGTAAAGACCGTGTAGCTGCGGAACGTGCATCATGTCCCCTCAATAAAGAAGAATTTGATTAGCGGTTCCCTGCTGTGTCGTGATGGTTTTAGACTTGTGTTTGAATCTAATAAATTTGTACTCTCCAAGTATGGAATTTTTATTGGAAAAAGGCTATGAGAGCGGAGGCTTGTTTCGCTTGTCTTTGGTTGACACTTTATGTTAATCATGTGAGTCACGACATTGAGACAAATATTTGGCATTCTCGTTTATGTCATATTAATTTTGGTTGCATGTCCCGCTTAGTTGGTTTAAATTTAATTCCGAAAATAGATATGGTCAAAGGTTCATGGTGCCATGTTTGTGTTGAGACAAAACAAACTCGTAAGCCTCACAAGACTGCTGTGGCGAGAGAATTGGCACTGCTTGAACTAATTCATTCTGATATCTGTGAGATGAATGGAGTTTTGACCAAAGGTGGTAAGAGATACTTCCTTACATTTATAGATGATTGCACTCATTTTTGCTACGTATATTTACTAAAAACTAAGGACAAAGCGTTGCATTATTTTAAAATCTATAAAGCTAAAGTAGAAAATCAACTTGAGAAGAAAATTTAAAAGTTACGATCCGATCGTGGGGGAGAATATTTCTCAAATGAGTTTACTCAGTTTTATGCGGTGCATGGTATTATTCATGAGAGGATGCCACCATACTCACCACAATCCAATGGGATTGCAGAGAGAAAGAACCGTACTCTAACAAATTTGGTTAACGCCATGTTAGAGACTGTGGGACTATCTAAGGAATGGTGGGGTGAGGCTATATTGATAGCATGTCATGTCCTGAATAGAGTGCCCACTAAAAACAAAGAAATTACACCATTCGAGGAATGAAAGAAAAAGAGATTAAATCTCTCCTATCTACGAACATGGGGTTGTTTGGCAAAGGTGAGTGTGCCAATTAACAAGAAACGAAAGCTTAGACCCAAAACCATTGATTGCGTTTTTCTCGGGTATGCTATTCACAGCGTGGGTTATAGATTTTTAATAATAAATTCTGGAGTTCCTGATATGACAGTTGAGACCATCATGGAATCTAGACATGCAACATTCTTTGAGAATGAGTTTCCCATGAAAGATAATACACCTAGCAATTCTAGTCATGAATCTATCCCTGAATCTTTTGAACTAGTGGTACACGCTGATGTTGGAACCCATGTTGAAATTCATAAGGAGGATAATAATATTGTCACTCGAAAGAGTAAGAGGCAAAGGGTTATAAAATCCTTTGGTGAAGACTTTATTATATACCTTATGGATGACACTCCCACAACCATTACAGAGGCATATTCATCTCTCGATCCTGACTTGTGGAAGGAAGCCGTACAGAGTGAGATGGATTCCATCATGTCTAATGGTACTTAGGAAGTGATTGATCGTCCCTATGGATGTAAACCTGTGGGGTATAAATGGGTATTCAAAAAGAAGCTTCGGCCTAATGGTACTATTGAGAAGTACAAGGCCAGGCTAGTGGCTAAAGGCTATACACAAAAGGAAGGAGAGGATTATTTTGATACTTACTCACCAGTTGCCCGTTTGACGACCATACGTGTACTTTTATCCTTAGCTGCCTCATACGGTCTTCTCATTCAACAGATGGACGTTAAAACAGCTTTCTTGAATGGAGAGCTTGAGGAAGAGATCTATATGGACCAGCCAGATGGATTTGTTGCGAAGGGTCAAGAGGGTAAGGTGTGTAAATTATTAAAATCCTTGTATGGTCTGAAGCAAGCCCCTAAATAGTGGCATGAGAAGTTTGATAAAACTTTAACATCAACCAGCTTTGCAATGAATGAAGTTGATAAATGTGTATATTATTGGTATGGTGGGGGAAATGGTGTCATTTTGTGCTTATATGTGGATGATATTTTAATCTTTGGAAATAATATTGATGTGATCAAAGAAGTGAAAGACTTTTTGTCTAATAATTTCGAGATAAAAGACTTGGGTGAGGCTGATATTATTCTTAATATAAAGCTATTAAGAGAAGAAGGAAATGGTGGGGTAACTCTTGTGCAAACCCACTATGTGGAAAAAGTTTTGAATCGCTTTGGTTATAGTGATTGTATACCTGCTCCAACTCCTTATGACCCAAGTATAATTTTGAGGAAAAACCGCAGAATTTCAAGGGATCAATTGCGGTATTCTCAAATTATTGGTTCTCTTATGTACTTGGCTAGCGCCACGAGGCCTGATATCTCGTTTGTTGTGAGCAAACTAAGCCAGTTTGTATCAAATTCGGGAGATACTCATTGGAGTGCTCTTGAGAGAGTGCTGCGCTATCTCAAAGGTACAATGACTTATGGTATTCACTTTACCGGGTATCCAAGGGTACTGGAGGGTTATTGTGATGCTAATTGGATATCTGATGCTGATGAGCTGTACGCCACGAGCGGATATGCGTTCCTGCTTGGAGGTGGTGCTGTTTCCTGGAAGTCTTGCAAGCAGACTATCTTAACGAAGTCTACAATGAAAACAGAACTGACAACATTGGATACTGCTGGCGCTGAGGCTTCATGAGCTCCTTATGGATTTACCGGTAGTGGAAAAACCTATAACGACTATTTCTATGAATTGTGACAACCAAACTGTGATAACCAAGGTGAACAGTTCTAAGGACAACATGAAGTCCACAAGGCATGTAAAAAGGCGTCTGAAGACTGTCAGAAAATTAAGAAACTCCAGAGTAATTGCATTGGACTATGTCCACACATCTAAGAATCTGACAGATTAGTTTACTAAGGGTCTGTCACGTAATGTGATAGAAGGTGCGTCGAGGGAGCTGGGCTTGAGACCCACTTGAAGTCATTTCATAGTGGTAACCTGTCCTATTTGATCAGAGATCCCATAAATTAGGATGGTGAAACAAGCTAGTGGATGACTGAGGGAGAGACTCCTTGAAACAAAGTTTCGCTCATTTGAGATGCACCGTTTCTCCAAAGCTGTAAGGCAGGTTGATTAAGTTCTTAATGTGATCCGAGTGGCTTCATTAAGTAGGGATGTTGTCCTACAGAACATCCTTAAAGGAATACACCTATATGAGTTCTATTGCTAGTCATAATCTATGAGATGTGGGTCATCTCTAGACACTCATGAAAGGCTAGGAAGTGTGACATGGGCATGTGCCCCCTTCTTTCGAATTTCGATGACTTTTTACTAGCTGCTATTTTTTTCTCTAAAACAGATGTTATTTTTCTCTCTCTAAAATTAGTTAAATTAAAAATAGTTTGACTTACGATGATTCTATGAGTTGATTTATTTTAGGTATAGTCTGACGAGGTTTACTACCTCAGTTCTATAAATGAAATGAATGTAATTAAAGAAGTGTTTAGTTAAATATTTTTAATTTATCAAATTTATATAAATAATATTAACATTTAAGGCAATTAATATGAAACATTACTACATTAGATTCATCGTGTAATATAATTTGGTAGTATAATTATTTGAAGTTATACGTGTTGATATTGTTTTTGTTCTTTGTAAACTTATTTTTTGTTCTTATTTTCGTCCTGTTCTGCTATAGCAGCTTGCCACCACCAGTTTAGTTTCTGTCATATCGGACGTTCGGATACTAATTAGGAAGACTAAACATCAGTTAATTATAAACCTAATTACATACATGGAGACTAATTTACGAAATGAATATATTAAGCCTAATTAATCCATCATTAGCACATATTTACTGTAGCATCACATTATCAAATCATGGACTAATTAGGCTTAATAGATTCGTCTCACAAATTAGTCTCAATCTGTGCAGCTAGTTTTGTAATTAATCTATATTTATTATTTCTAATTAGTGTCAAACATCAAATTTGACCGGAACTCAAATTTAGTCCGTGCGACCAAACACCCTGCCAATCTCATCTACTCCATTCGCCCCTACGCTCTCCACATCGCCAGCGCCGCATCAGACGTGAGGCTAATAGTAGATAAGAAAGCAGTGAAAGCTGATATTGTGCAGGGATGGCCTTGTAATAGTAGGAAGTATGGCTGATATGGCCACAGTTCTTGTCATGCTGGTATGGGCTTAGTACTAGGTGTACACCTATTGTACTAGATTAGAATTTGTATATAATCAAGTTCAAGGACCAGCTGTATTCTTAGTTCAGTAGTAGCAGCACTCCTGTGCGTTTGTGTGTTCGTGCTCTATGTTCTCTCTTCTGAACTTAATCCAGAAAGAAGGGGCCTGGGAGGCGTGTATGGATTAGATTGTTGACCGGCTATGGCCAGCGTTCAAACGACCAAGCGCTTTAGGGCATGTTTGGTTCGTCTAGTAGCTACTAAATTTAGTAGCTTTTAGTCACTTTAGTAACTTTTTAACCAAACACTATGACTAAAAGCTACTAAAAGAGTTTTAGTTATCTCTAGTAACTCTGGATTAGATTGTTGACTAGAGTTTAGTAGCTCGAACCAAACACCCCCTTAGTCACACTCACACATGACTTCACAGGTCGCATCAGGGGCGTGGTGTGTGGCAGACTGACTGGCAGCACGAAGCTTTACATTGAACATTGGTCCCGTTCGTTTGTCTTAAAGTTTGGCTTGTTCGCTTGTTTTTTCAGCCGAAACAGTGTTTTTCTCTCATAACAATTCAGCCGGATGTTTTTTAGCCAGTTTTAGCCAAAGTTCAGACCAGCGAACGGGGCCATTGTGCTCTGTACCGTGAACCTGTTGCTTTGTACCGTGAACCCAGCCAGCCAGCCAATCACAGTGCGAGGACAGCTTACCCCACGAACCCAGCCACGCGTCCCGAGGTAGGCAGTCCGCCTCGCGGCTGCCGGCTGGTGCGCCCACGGCGCCCCACACAGTTCTGGCATAGTGCATGCGCTTCCTCTAGTCCTTTTGCTCGGTCGCCACACCATCTCTTTCTCTTCTAGCTCGTCATCGAGGCGGCGAGTAGTGCATCCACTATTGCATCGGGTAGAAAAAGATCATTTCCTAAAACGAAATCATTTCTACGAGTAGCTAGCCCATGACGTCCCATTGATTCCAGCGGCCGCTCTCTGCCGCGCCGTGATGGATGGCGCGGCGCAGCCGCGCCAAGATCGGTGGCGCGACAGACCTTGCCACGTCACCGGTCAGCGCCTCGGTCGTAGCCACGTCAGCTCTCTCGCCGCGCCATGGCAATAGGCGCGGCCAAAAGTGTTAGATTTGGAAATAAAAAACGGTGTTGGATTTAAAATTAATTTTAAAAAAGTGTTAAAATAATAAAAAAAAATTCGTCTCCGACAGCCATGCCAATTGGCAATTGCCATCAGGCCCATCACCCCAATCGCAATCCCGATCCGCATCGCACAGGCGCTGGCTCGTCTGATGGCAACGTTTGTCCCCAGCCCTAGACGCAAGACGGAGATGAGCTATCCTATCCAGATTTTCCCTTACATTATAATTAGACTGACTCAGGCTTTGGATGATACACTAAAGATGCATTTCTTCTTCTCAACCGACCGTGTAATGTAACCTTCATTGTTCTGTTTCGATGTCTTTAGGGCAGTAATTGACTAATTGTGCAGTGCAGGATGCAGCCGCTGATCTGAATGGTTATCTGGCTGCTCTTACCTCCGAAGAGTGTTGCAATGCGCAGCAGCAAGATCAGATCAGATGCTTTCAGCTGGCTTTGGACTGAAGTCTGAAGATGATGATACTCTGCTAATCCTCATTCCTGAATTAGGGGCATACATAAGCATAACGATGTTTTTACGTCTGTGGCTGCGTTTCACTTCAAACTTCTGCAGAGCTCTGCTCATGAAGCACAGGGCACACAATTACACAATCAAAGCAAACAGCCAGGAGCTGCCAATAAACAGAAGCAAAGGTGTCTGTAATTTTTCTCTTAATTCCATTGTCTTGAGAATTACAGCAAGACAAGAAGAGGCCGTGGTCATATACTCACATACATCATGCTGCTACAGATAACACAGCAGGAAGCAGGAAGGTTTGCAAGAACAGGTTCCCCCTCCACGGATTACATGACGATGAGTTATTCACATTATCACAAAAGTAGCATTACCGAATCTTGGCAGTGGTAAAAAAAGAGAGACTAAAGAGGCAGTAGCAAAAAAAAAAAAAAAAATTAAAATTAAAATTATCAATTTCTATGGAGAGAGATAGCACGATAGCACTTGTTGGGCGGGTACGCATTGCTCCGCCGGATCATCATCAGCCACAGGAAGCGAGCAGCACGATCCTGTAGTACCAGTTCGGGGGAGTGCTCGCGGTTGGTCCGCGGCGGCGGCTAGAGGTGCAGCAGCGTGTCGCAGCGCCAGTCCATCTCGTCGGCCGCCGGGTCCGGCACGTTCAGATCGAACGGCAGCGGGGCCGGCGGCGGCGCGGCGGCCTCGTCGCCGCAGCCCAGGCCCGACGCGCCGTCCTCGCAGAGAACCGACGACGAGGAGCCGCAGTAGCTGCGGCAGTCCTCCTCGGCGGCCGGGGCGGCTGCGGCGCGGAGGATCCCGGCGGGCGCGCCGGGCGCGCCGCCGCCGCTCCAGGACTCGACGGTGCTGCTGTGGCTAGACGTCGCCGCCCCCGCCGCGGCGGCGGGGGCGGTGACGGTTGCGGGGAGCGGCGGCGGCGGCAACGCGGCGGAGACGGAGGCGGAGGGGAAGTTGGTCCGCGCGGCGGCGCCGCGGATGGTCCTGGCGGCGGCGTCGTAGGCGCGGGCCGCGGCCTCGGCCGAGTCGAAGGTGCCGAGCCAGATCGGGGTCTTCCTGGCCGGGTCCCGGATCTCGGCCGCGTACCGCCCCGACGGCCGCCGCCTCACCCCGCGGTACTTCACCTCCGGCCCCCCCGCGTCCCCCGGCGCTGTCGGGACCGGGACCGGGACGGGCGGCGGCCTCGCCCGCCGCATCCCCCCTCGCCTCCTCCACGCGCTCTCCTCCTCCTCTTCCTTCCTCTCTGCCCTACCCTGCCCTGCCTGCCTGTCTTCTCGTGCGGCTTGTTGTGCCTTGTCCTCCTCGGCGACTCCGCGTTTGGCTTGGCCCGGTCCCCGAGTGGCCTTTCCTTTCCTTTCCTTTCCTCCCGCGGCTGCTCCTGCGCCTGTTTGGTCGGCACGGCCCCGCAGAGGCTGACGCGCCGGGCCCGCCACGACCCGGGCGCCGCGTCGATCCGTTGGGTTGATTTCCCACGTCCACGTCCCGGGGTGGGTCGGCTGCCTCTGCCTGCCGCGCCTGCGCCTCCTCCTCAATCCTCGCCACCGCATCGCATTCGCGTCGGCATCGCCCCCGCCGCGTGGTGATGTGCTCGCCTCTCCCGCCAGACCCAGTGGTGTGGCGTGGTTGGGCGCGCCGGATTTTTGCGATGCGACGCTTGCCGGCCTGGCCTGGGTGCGCCCGAGCGTGTCGTGCTGGTAGCCGCGGTGCCACTAGCGCGGGGGCGGCATATTCGCGCAACTGTGCTGCCTGCCTGCCTGTGGCTGTGGACAGTGGACACCATCAGTTTAGTGCAAGCCAACGGGAGCTGAATTGGGATGGCTCCACTTTTTCCACGTGCAAAGCCAAGCCAGTGCGGTAATTAAAGATAAAAATACTCACCGTTTACCTATCTAACATTAACATCCATGCTCTTTGACCGTTTCGGAATGCGTGGAATCCATAGGGAAGACCCAGCTCATCTAGCAGGATTTCTGAAAAACAATGGGCTAGTTTGGCCGGTCACATTTCCACCTTATTTTAGTTGATTTTGGTTGATTCAATAGTATTTTGTAAGAAAGAATAAGCTGAAATAAACTGAAAACTGATATATATATAGGCAGAGGCCACCAAGGGAGACGGACGACAACCGGTCCCACTTCACGGGCGAGCCCATTAGGCTGTCCGCACAGCTATCCCTCTAAATCCCACCTCTAAAGGAATATTCTCGTCCTAGTCACCCACTTACAGTATCATCTCCCGCACCCATATTCTCTCTATATCAAACTCTATCCCATTTTCTCTAAATTTTTAATCCCTCTCCCTCTCTCCCCTCCCTCCCACCGAGCACGTGCATGGGGCCGACCTCGCCTTTACCGTTTCGCCGTACGCTCTCTGTATTTTGCGTTCCTCTCTCCTCCTCTTATTTCCCAGTGCAGGATACAGGCCTGCGCTGCGGCGATTTCTTCCGCTATGCGGACATGCAGGGCGGCATACAGGTGCCCGGTGCGGACAGCCTTATCATGTGTGTGGAGTCAGCCAGACACCGTCCATCCAGGTCCAAACGATTTGCCCCGCACTCGTACGCAAAACGCGGCTAGCTGGGACGCCACAGGGCAGGGCAGGGCAGGCAGCGGTGCGGCGCTGGTGCGTCACGCATCGTGTGCCGCCCAGGACCAGCAACATCACATGGTCGCAAGTTATCATTGCACACCGTATCGCTTTGCCGCCTGCAACTCTTTATCTCATCACGAAGGGAAAATGTATCACAGCGAAACGGTAACGCTACCACAACTCCTTCGCGTGCCGGCGTGCGGCAACCACGACAGAGCACTGACGCTGAAACTAACAGGCAACGCGCTGTGGCTCTCTGATCTGAATCCTCATGCACCCTCTCGGTTTTTGGTAGTGAGTAGTGACCCGTGACTGTCTACATCTCCCAGGACGTCCCTCCGCCATCATCAGACGTGACAGCTAAGGTAATCTTACAACCGACGAGAGGCAGGTCAGGTCAGTTCACTCGTACGGGTTCCTGAAGTTCTTGAGGAGCTCCGGGATGTCGTGAGCGAGCATGTCGTCCACCGCCTGAACCATCTTGGGCTTCAGCTTCTCGAACTTGTCGATGCTGTATCCACCCAGCACCTGTTTGAAGTGCTCGACGTCGGGGAAGTCTCCGGCGGGGAGATGGTATTCCCTCTGCACCTGTTCCACCGGATCACGAGTATCAGTCACGTAGAGGGATGTTGGGCAAAAGAAAGAGGAAAAATGACAGTAACTTTGGATTTAGATGCCAGCAAATTAAGGTTAGTCGTAAATCTTCTGTTGAAATTAGACCCAGACATAAACATTCGGGCAATCAAGTTCTCTGTAATTACCTTTGTGAACTCCTCCTCTAAGTTGTCTATGAGTCGTTGTTGAGCCTTAGCTTTTCCCATCATTGCAGGCATCTCCTTCTTCAGATGGCCAATTATGTAAGCATGGATCTTGGCAGCTCGAGCACGCTTAACAAACTCATTGACCTGGAAGAAATGGTGCTGTTCATTTCCAAATTCCAGTACAGAAAGGAGGAGTTCTGACAAATGACTCAACAACATTTCAACTTACCCGTCGATCACAGGCCTTCTTAGGAATGTCTTTCAGGTCACAGAGGAGGTCATCTTGCTCCCTCTCAAACAAGTCTTTTCCAATTGGTCCAACAGCTGAATCATTCACTGGCTTATCGTTAAAGGACCTGTAAATATTAGCGGCAAAGTGTCAATCCAGTTAATGAAAAAATAGAAAGAAAAAAACCATTTAGTTTATACTTTATTGAACAACTGCTAACAGTTGTGAAGACTCAGCTACAACCCAATACAAAATTGAACCACCATCAATATGCATTTTTTTAACTTATTGTACAAGACTTGTAAGTTGTAACACCTCCATTGCTTAAAAGTTATAGAGGAGTAAGGTAACAAATAACAGGCATAAGAAATTACCCGATATACACACGCACAACCTCAGGAGTATTTAGCACTTTCCCAAGAGACCACATCAATGCACCGTACACTCTCATAAGCTGTAGCATAGAAGGGAGAAGTTATTCATCATACTAGACATTTTTTAACAAACAAAATAAAGCATACGCATAACAGGACATACAAATTGATTGCAAGAAAAAACTGTACCTGCTGTGTGTCAACTTGGTCGGCCTTGTTCAACACTACGCGTATTTTGTCATCATGCCCACGTAAGGATGAAATGACACGTTTGAACTCATCACTTATATCAAGCTTGTGAGGGTCAAACAGAAGAAGAATAAGGTCACACTTAGCAGCAAACCATGAGGTTACACCAGTGAAATCATAGCTACGTTGGGTCCGTTGCTTTTCTCCAGAGAGAACACCAGGAGTGTCCACAAAGGTGATATGCTCTAGCAGCTTCAAGAAACAAAGGAGGATTCAGTTTCTAAATGAATGCACTCTACATGTACCTGTATCAAACTAAAGCTTACCGGATGTGGCATCTGAGAGCATTCAAACTTTGACAGAAATGCTCCCCCAAATGTTGTAAGACCAGTGAATGGCATGTCGGCTTGAACAGCAATAGTATTGCCAGGAATGGTCCTTCCATCAGATCCTGACTGAAGTGAAAACAAAATTAATTTGAGGGACAATTAGAAAAAAAGTAATGTATACACTGACAGGGCCAGCCAGCAGGTAATGCAAACTGATAAGATTTGTAAAAGGTCAGCAACAAAGTTTCGTTTTGAATTGAACAACTTAAATGAATGAAGAAATATCCCATGGGCATGCAGTATGGTTTAAAGGAAGCGTTAAAGGGTTAAAAAAATAACACAACAATGATTCTATTTTTTCAATATTAAAGTTTTATTTTCAGCAATCAACAGTTCATGATAATGGCTAGCCATATTGCATAGGGACAATAGAAGTTGTTGCAATGATATAATAATAGCAAAGACGAACTACATTGGTTTAGCCAATATAAGGAAAACATTCTCAGTACACATGCTACAGTGTTGACCATCAGTCAGACCCCATATCCATTTTGTATGCAAATACAATATTCATGCCAACAGTTACCATGACAACTACGAATCTATCAGTGGTTGGCTCTGGTCCGACATGAGCTCCTGAAATCGAAACGGATAAAAAAAAAGTCAAATTTTAATGCAATCAGAGGCAATTGAAAACAAAATGGCCAGTAAGGCTGATACTCAAATCTGTTTGATAAGATGAAGCATCAAACCTGGGTAGCTTGTCTTCAGCAGATGCTTAATGAACGTTGTTTTCCCTGTTGAATACTGACCCAAGAGCATAACCATTGGCTTTGC
Organism: Miscanthus floridulus; assembly: GCF_019320115.1. Classification (NCBI taxonomy): domain Eukaryota; kingdom Viridiplantae; phylum Streptophyta; class Magnoliopsida; order Poales; family Poaceae; genus Miscanthus; species Miscanthus floridulus. The sequence goes on from NC_089587.1 coordinate 13,026,262, forward strand.
ATCAAAATCACTGTTTGTCTGGAAAATGATAGAAGCAATGAAGTGACATGTAAATAATGACGGAAGAGCACGATGAGCATCAAAGTACTTTAGAACAATAAGACTGATACTTCAAACAAAACAAAACTGTGAATGGAATTATTTACCAACAATGGGGAAGCAAAATCATTGTATCTGTAGGCGACTTCCAATGGCTTCAGTTTTTCGACATATAGTCTTTTCAAGCCATCAATTACAGAGGTAACAGCAGTCAGAGGCATCTGCACCTGCAGAATGCCAGATTAAACGCAAAATCAGTCAATTGCTAAACCACAATGCTCCACATACCAGGCAAAATGGTTTGTGCTGTAATGAAAAGCATATTGAAAGCAGCAGCCATAGAGTTTGAACGAGATTTGAAATTCAACATGGTAATCTAATACCTTCTGTGCTGCTTTTGAACCAAACCAGTGATATATGGAAGGTGCTTGGACCTGAGTGGTGCCTGAAGAGCAGATATAGCCATATAGGTATGTGATGTCAAAGATGATTCAGCCACATGAGTATAACTAGGGTTAAACATATTGGTTACCATTGTCATCTGGGTGAACTCTCTTCACAACAGCCTTGGATCTCTGGAAAGAAACAGTCCATCATAACATCGCAACAATCCATCATAGTATCATATTGAAAGGGGCAAATTCATTGAATGACACAGAATCTGAAGATTTCAGACTTACAGCCAGTAGCTCATCGACACCTTCCATCACAGGCGGATCCATGGTGCTCAGGTCTGCACGAACCACCGTAAACAATCGAGTTTAAACATCCACGTCCAGATGAACTCACAGAAGGGGCAAAGGAAGGTCAAGTTCAGTTCACAGCCAACTACCTTCACGTTTCAGACTGTCCTGTGTGATCTCGTTCCCTGCTTGGGCCAGAGACACGAGCTGCAGTTTGCATATCGATCGTGTTAGACCATCAGTCCACAAACCAGCAGCACAACCTCACCATTCATCGTCAGATGCACACGCTATGACTAATGGATGTGAGGGGACGAACCTGCATTGCTGTGACGAACTCGGCGAATCCGAGGTACCCCTGCCGCTTGGAATCCGCGATCGCCCATACCTTAGCACGCAAATCCCCAAACAGGGAAATATCAGTAGCCATTCCTCAACGATAATCCTAGACGATATCACCAAGGCCAGGAGAGGAGCAGGAGGAGACCAGCGGCCCCGTGCTCACCTGCTTGAGATCGGCGCGTGAGAGCGCGGACATGCCGAAGAAGCTAGTGGCGTCGGCGCCCGTGACGCGGCCATCGCCATCTGCAACAGAGACCCCACGTCGGAGCAGTAAGCATCAGACCTCCGCGGATTTTTTAGGGCGGCCTGGGAGCTGAGGGGCAGGAGCGCCTTACCTGGGTCGGCGAGGGCGAACCACTCGGCGTAGATCCTCTGGTGCTCCTTGGAGCAGACCACGCCAGCAGCCGCTCGCGCGATCTCCATCTCCGTCCCCTCTCGCCGCCCCGCCCAGGTCCTAGGCCGCCGCCGCCGCCGCAGAGAGGAGCAGGAGCAACTGCAGCAGCACAGATGAGACAGGAGGAGCCTGACGGGCCGCCTCGCACTCGCTTCGGCTTTCCCTCTCGTTTGCGTTGGACGGGGTGGCATTTTGAAACAGAGGACCCCACTTCACGGAGACGCTCCCCCGTGATTTCTTTTATTTTTTATTAAAAAAAATATGGCTGGACGCTCCCCGATGCCCATGGCCTGATGATGACTGACTGATAGGCAAATAGGGATGGCATTTGGGAGGACCTGAATTCAAATCTCAAACGAAAAGAGAGGAAAAGACATGGGCCTGATATCTGGCCCAGATGGGCTGACGGAACATGGATCATTCAGGTATGGGCCCACCGGGCCGGCACCAGTCAGACTCGAGAGACTACCAGTCTACTAGTACCAGCTACCAGGGTGTTGTGGGCTTGTGGCGCAGCGGCAGACGGACGCCAGGATCTCCATTAAAAAACCTCGGCCGAAACCTCAAAACCCTACTCCCGTCTCCTTTCAGATCTCTTCCCCTCCCTCACACTTCAAGCCCTAGCTCCGCCGAGCCCCCAACCATGGCGTCGATGATGGTAAGCGCCGCCTCCACGGAGCCCTAATCCGCAATCCGCTCTTGCCTCCACCCTCGCACGCAAGCTCCGATTCGCTGATCCTGATGGCCGTGCTGACGCTTTCGTTTGTGTTCCGCAGCAACCGCAGATCATCCTGCTCAAGGAGGGTACGGACACGTCGCAGGGGCGCGCGCAGGTGGTGAGCAACATCAACGCGTGCACGGCGGTGGGCGACACCGTGCGGACCACGCTGGGGCCCCGGGGGATGGACAAGCTCATCCACGACGACAAGGGCGGAGTCACCATCTCCAACGACGGCGCCACCATCATGCGCCTCCTCGACATCGTGCACCCCGCCGCCAAGATCCTTGTCGACATCGCCAAGTCACAGGACTCCGAGGTATCCATCTAGATAAAAATCTTTACCTGGAGCTGTGGAAACCTGCCTCATTGTGATCTATTAGATGCATTACTTTTGTTATGGTACTTGCCAGTTGCCACTGTGGGCAGACAGTTAACAAAATAAGAACCCTTATCAATTAATCCTAAACCATTTCGTGACATTTAATCTTAGTGAAGTAGGATCGGTTTGTTAAGGTGTGATAGGCACACGATTTTGGTGGAATGGCTCATAAATTCATAGTTTAGTCATGGATGGGCTGTGCGGTTGAGGCATAAGCCAAGGAATTGCAATTTGAACAGTGGGAATGATGACAGGCCTAATCCATTGCTATCCAACCCACTGATCTCTTCTGTTTGGACTAAGATATGTCGTGTTGTCCACAGGCATTTGGCTCAATGAAATGGTGTCTTAGAGCTTTTGTACCATGTCATGTTGTTGTATTTTTTATTTTCTTATTTGTTTCATTTTTTTTCTTTTCTCTGTCGTTTAAGAGCTTCCTCGCTTCATTTTGAGTCATACAATCCTACGTTAAGCAGATGAATTTGACATTCACAGAAGTTTCTTATTTTCTGTTTTAGTCTTGCTTGCAGTTTTTATTTGCAAGTATCAACATTTATGTATCACAACAGTTGAGTCTGCATCTAGTTCTGTGTTCCTGTTATAAAGCGATGATGCTGTATAATTGACTTGCAGCTTTGGCTTCCATTATTTTTTGCTGGATTTATGTTTGTTGGACTATGGAGCTTGGACATGCATGTTAAGCTCAACCTTAAATTTCTTATTTACTCAGGTTGGTGATGGGACAACTACTGTGGTGCTTCTAGCTGCAGAATTCTTAAAGGAAGCAAAACCTTATATTGAGGATGGGGTGCACCCCCACAGTCTAATTCGCAGTTATAGAACTGCAGGCAATATGGTCTGTAACTACCATCTTCTTTTTTAACAGCCAACCTTTTGATTCTCTGCAACTATTTTCCAAATTTGATTATTCATTAACATGAATTTCTGTCAGGCAATCCAAAGGGTTAAAGAGCTGGCAGTTAGCATAGAAGGAAAAAGCCTTGAAGAGAAGAAAACATTGCTAGCCAAGTGTGCTGCTACAACACTCTCTTCAAAACTTATAGGCGGTGAAAAAGAATTCTTTGCTTCTATGGTTGTGGATGCTGTCCTTGCCATTGGCAATGATGACAGGCTTAATCTTATCGGGATTAAGAAGGTGATATTGCAATGTTCTTTTGCAAGATGTTCTGGGTTGAAAAGTCTTAAGATATTAGCTCTTGATATCATTCTGACTTCGGAACTGATATATTAAGGATTGGTTACTGGGCAACCAAGTAAACAATTATTTTCATCTAGAAGGGTTGTACCATTCTATTTGTTTTAATATGTAGAAGGGGCATACTTGGGATTCCATTTTTGCTTTGCCTAAAGAAAACAAGCTAGTCATTTAGTTATCGATTTTGTTCCACAAGGTTCTCAGGGTTGGTTTTATTATACAGAATGTAAGGAATTCATGTAAGGGGAAAAAACTATGTTAGGATATATGTTACAAATTTACTGATGAACCAAGCACTGATTCCACTACTTTCTAATAGCTATGATGTTTTTTGATGCTTTATTTTGCCTTTGATTACAGGCTACATAGTAGGTATGCCACGTAATATAGTATTCATTTGATTTTTCACTATAAGACATTAATGCCTGATATTTTGATGTATCTTAGGTTCCTGGAGGTACCATGAGAGATTCTTTTCTGGTGAATGGTGTTGCGTTCAAGAAGACATTTTCGTATGCTGGATTTGAGCAACAACCAAAGAAGTTCCTGAATCCGAAGATTCTTTTGTTAAACATTGAACTAGAATTGAAATCTGAGAAGGAAAATGCAGAGATCAGGTATCCATACCGATTCACTCAAACCCCACCTGCTACAGAACAGAATGTGTGCTCCATTCTTTATTTTGTGTTGCTCTATATGCTTTTCAATTTTGCTTATGCTGGCTCTATTTCCAACATACCTGTAGGTTATCTGACCCTCTGCAATACCAATCAATTGTTGATGCTGAATGGAACATTATTTATGACAAACTGGATAAATGTGTGAAAAGTGGAGCAAAGATAGTTCTGTCTCGGCTAGCTATTGGTGATCTTGCAACACAGGTAGCCTGATGTTTTCATTTAACCAAATAAACCTTCTGCTTTTCTGTAATGTATACTTCTGCAGCCTATCTCAGATAATTTGGGTCTGTACAGTATTTCGCAGATCGAGACATTTTCTGCGCCGGCCGTGTCACTGAAGAAGATTTGCAACGTGTTGCTGCAGCAACTGGTGGAACTGTTCAAACTTCTGTAAATAATATCATCGATGAGGTAAGCATGCCATTTTTTATTTGCTTGTGAGCTGTTGAATTGTCTGTTTTTGATGGATTGTTGACTGGAAATTTAGGGTTAATGTCAGCTACCTAGTGCTGAGTGCGAGCTGATTCCTTTCTTTTTTTTCTTTTGTAAAGGTACTTGGTTCCTGTGAGGTATTCGAGGAAAAGCAAGTGGGCAATGAAAGGTTCAACATATTTAGTGGCTGCCCTTCTGGTCAGACAGCGACTATTGTGCTCCGTGGTGGTACAGACCAGGTCTTCTATTGAATATTGATACACTTCTGTTAGCCATCGTCTGTTTTTAACAACATGTTATGAATGTCCTTACATTTCTTTGATTCTGTGCTAGTTCATTGAGGAAGCTGAACGGAGTCTCCATGATGCCATCATGATTGTGAGGAGAGCACTTAAGAACTCGACAGTTGTGCCGGGTGGTGGTGCTATTGATGTATGTCTTGTGGTCACCTTGTCAACATGGATGATTCAGCAGTTCATAGAATTTTATGCTGATTTTTTATGTTTTGTGTAGATGGAAATAAGCAAGTATCTCAGGCAGCATGCGCGGACAATTGCTGGGAAGTCTCAGTTCTTTGTAAATTCGTTTGCTAAAGCCCTCGAGGTACAATATTCCTGGTCCATACTTTTCCTTACTAGATTCAGGATTGTGCTTTTATTTATGCACTGCACTCAAAGCTTTCCACTAACTTCTTAAGGATACAATAAATGTGCGGCTGCTGGTTTTAAGTTGCATTTAGTGTTCTGTCAAAAAGGGCTATATTGTTGATCGACCATTTGATTCTGATCACTTACATGTGTTACGTCTTATATGTGCAACATTGTGTCCACTCATTTAGTCATTTTCAATAAAATCATCCTGCAGGTTATTCCACGTCAACTTTGTGATAATGCTGGATTTGACGCTACTGATGCTCTCAATAAGCTCAGGCAGAAACACACATCTGGTTGGTTTCCTTAAGTTTTATTTTGAATTTAGTCTACAATTTTATTCATGACAGTACAGTTGTGAAGCAGAAAGCTATCTATTTTACTGATGCGTGATGCATGGTTAATTTGTTCAGGTGAAGGTGCTAATTATGGTGTAGACATAAACACTGGCGGAATTGCTGATTCCTTTGCGAACTTTGTGTGGGAACCTGCTGTTGTAAAGGTAATTTCGCATTTGGTTTCATTCATTTGCTTTTGGGTATCCATGTATCTTAAGTTCACATGCTGATGTCTTGAGAACTTTTTTGTTCAGATCAATGCTATAAATGCTGCAACCGAAGCTTCCTGCCTTATTCTTAGTGTTGACGAAACAGTGAAAAACCCAAAGGTAAGGAGGCATGCAAACGTCTAGGGTCCATTATAGTAAAAAACAATGCCTTTACTCTTCTTTCGTTTCATGAGTGGAGTTGAGACTCATTTTCTTGTGGCAAATCCTCTTCCCCCCATAATGATATATTGTTTGGCCATCTCTTATGTCCTATTTAGTCCAATCTATTCCCTCTGCTGGAAAGTTCCGAATCACTAAACAAAAAATGATCATAGAAATAGTGTAGTAGATTTCGGTACTTGAAAGAACATTTCTTTCTTTCTTTTTGTTCTTTTGCATCTTTAGAGATTGGTTTGACTGCCAAGGAGGCAATGACTCCACTTTGCCACTTCAAATTGCACATGTTCAAACCATAGGTCCATGAAAGCCCATAGCATTTCTCCTAAATTAAGGCTTTGCGACTTTGAATTTAGATGGTCACTAAGTTAATAGATATTTTGGATGTTCCTTGCAAACAATTTGTTTTGTTTAAAGCAATTGATTCTTCACATGAACTAATTGCCATATTTCCTTTCCTCAAATTGTGGGATACTCTAGTCGGAGAGCGCACAAGGTGAGGCTGCAGCTGGTGCAATGGCTGGTCGTGGTGGAGGGGCAATGCGAGGACGTGGTGGCAGGGGCATGCGCAGGCGATGAACTGAGCCACGTTGATCCTGTAACATTATGTTTTGATCGCCTTTGTGGGTCAGATTATTTTTGCCTGTTCGCATGGTGCTGTTGTGTCGTACTGCACATGTAATGTGAGTTTATGGACACGCACTTATTATTGTGTGCTTTCGGTTGGGAAGCAGTAGCAGCCTTTTTGTTTCAGAGGAGATACACTAGACGTTTATCCATGTAGCTTTCCTGTTGTGATATAGTAGTAGACCTGAGCCTTTGGTTACAAATTGTTTGGCCCATATCTTAGTTTATTGGCTTCATTTTCTTCATCATGAGAATGAATGATAGTTTGTGATCCTCGTGCGTTCAAGCGTAAAACATTAGACAGGTGCTAGTACGCTTTGAGCCCGAGATGCTATTTGCTCACACTGAGTGGCTCGAGCAAAATTTTCAGGAATGGGCGTGTTACAGGGCTAATGACGCCAATTCTCTGCGACTAAGGGCATATGTGTGTGTTGTAGAGTTTTGCGCACCTCATCAAGCTCTGAAATTGCCTGCGACGACATTCTTGGGACATAAAGGGTAGCATCATCAACACCAATCTGCTTGATCTGTGCAACTGACATGGTGTTCTTCACACAGTGACTGAGGAGGACACAGTGACTGAGGAGGACAGGGTAAGCATCATATACCTCGATCAATAAAGAACCAAACAAATGACACTAAATGAAACAATTTAGCTCCAAGAATAACTCAAACCAGGGTGTCACACTCTGCAGCAGCAATAAGACTCAATGTACATGATACCCCCGTTCGCTTGGCTGAAATTGACTGAAAAAATAAGTCAAAGCTGAATTATTGTGAGAGAAAAATACTATTCCGGCTGAAAAAAAAGAAGCCGAACAAGCCGGCTTTTAAGGTAAGCTGAACGGGGCCATATAAAAATTCATTTGCTAAATTTAGCCCACATTCGCAACCAATTAAATGGCACACCTACAGTAAATGTATTGGTTCGATCAGTATTTTAAGAATATATATGTCCTTTGCACAATTTAGGGACTTATACTACTCATTCCGTCCCAAATTAGAAGTCATTCTAGCTTTCTTAAAGAGTAAAAGCATATTAAGTTTGACCAAATTTATATAATAAAATAATAATATTTATGATACTAAATAAATATATTAGATTCTTTATTAATTATATTTTCATAGTATACATATTTGATGTCATCTTTTTTTTGCAGTTTTTTTTGTTTTATTGTGCCGTTCATTAGTTACTGAACCCTAAAGCCCATTCCAGTCCAGGCTCCAGGCCAATCACTAGCTCTAGTTTTTGCCGGCCGCCACCACCCACGCACCGGCATGGCGCAGCGCGCACGACGCACCACACGCTGACCAGCGCACGGTCACAGTGGCCGCACAGCCGCCGGCGGCCGGCCACCCACTCTAGCAAGATTGCGAGACTGTGACGACATCGAATGCGGCGGCCTGCGGCGTCGAGAAGCTGCGGACGGGGTTCGCCATTCGTGGGCTCGGCGTCCGGGGATCCGGCAGCCTGTTCGGTTGGCTGATGGGTAGCGTTGCTAGTTCGTAAAGAAGTACTGCTGGTTGGTTTATGTGAGAGAAAAATATTATTTCGATTGAAAATTTAGGATCATTTACGACGAGCCACAGCCAAACGAACAGGCTGCGGGCAGCCAGCGACCGTGAGCGACGCGACCTGACTTCACCTGAGGTATGTTCTTCCCCGCACGTTCCATCCTCATTTGGGACCCGACGTTCCTGCTTGTGGTTGCGAGTCACGTTCCATCGTCTATCGGGACGGCGTCCCGCCATGTTCCCGCGAATCGGAACGAAGTGGGCACGTTCCCGTTCCCCGGCTGCTAAGCGCCCATCGCCTTCCCGATCCTGACCTCCCGTGCCAGTCAGCAAGAGCGGCGGCGGCCTGCTGCCTGCCTGCCTGGAAGGGCGGCGGCCAGCCTGCCTGCCAGCCAGCAAGGGCGGCGGCGGCTTGCTGCCTGCCTGCCTGCTTGGTACGGGATATTCTTTCTTTATACTTATATAAAGCAACATGTCAACGCTCGAAGAAGTCGTCGTCCTCTTCGGCTGACTCGTAGCAACTGTTGCCTCCGTATAAGCACCAGCCAGCAAGGGCGGCGGCGGCCTGCTGGCTGCCTGCCTGCTTGGTACGGGATATTCTTTCCTTATACTTATATAAAGCAACATGTCAACGCTCGACGAAGTCGTCGTCCTCTTCGGCTGACTCGTAGAAACTGTTGCCTCCATATAAGCACCATGTCTATACGGCCGGGTTGCCTATCTAATAAAGGCTTGCTGTCTGCAAACATTATACAATCACCATGGTGGTGCTCCTCATAAAGCCTCTCTTGAGCATGCTCGCATTCTTCCTCATTTGCCTTGCCACATTCGTGGCACAGACCTCACTGGCAGCTCATGGAGCAATCGCCGACTCCGACCAGCTCGCGCTCATGTCATTCAAATCACTCGTGAGGAGTGACCCGTCGCGAGCCCTAGCTTCGTAGGGCAACATGTCCATTCCCATGTGCCGGTGGCGCGGCGTGGCGTGCGGCTTGAGGGGACATCGCCGGGGCCATGTGGTGGCTCTGGACCTCCCAGAGCTCAACCTGACTGGCACCATCACCCCTGCGCTGGGAAACCTCACTTACCTGAGGCGACTCAATCTTTCATCGAATGGCTTCCAAGGGATCCTGCCTCCAGAGCTCGGTAACATCCATGACCTCAATGTGCTGAACCTAGGTGCAAATCAGTTCTCAGGAACGATCCCTAGTTCACTGGGAAACCTCTCAGCGTTGATGATTCTTCATGCTTTCGGCCATTGTCCTTTAGAAGTATTGGATCTATACCATCTACTCTCAGCCATTGTCCTTTAGAAGTATTGGATCTTTCTCACAACAATCTTTCTGGTCCGACACCTAAAGAACTCTTTTCCATATCAACCTTGTCGAATTTCATCAACATTTCAGATAATTTCTTATCTGGGTCTTTGCCATCAGAAGTTGGAAGTCTAGAAAATCTGAACGGACTTGGTTCGTGCATTAGAGCATGAGAATGAGATCGATTTGTGTGATTGCATGATATATTTTACTACTATTTTCAGGAAGCACCATTATTCTTCCAAATAAAGTTGTAGTCCTTTTCTATTGTTTGTTTGAACTAAAGCGTTTGTGTGTTGATTATACCGATCTTAACAAGGCATATACCCAAAAGAGTTGTGGGCATAATTTTCTTTTCACAAATCTTGTATGCATTTTTTTTTCTTATTACAAATCTTGTGTTCACAATTTTGTTTCATTAGTATCATGCATAATTTTATTCATAAAATCTTGCGCACATAATGTGGTTTTGTTTAATAAATGTTGTGACTGAGCTCGCCCTGCCGCTAGAGCGCCCTCGGGCATCCGGACTGCCAGAGTATGATCTTCGGTGCAAGCTCCAAGCCCAGCTGAAAGTGAGATGCCGGATGGTCACAGCATTCAGAAGAGCAGGCCAGAAGAAAAACAACCGTTCAGATCAGGACTGCCAGAGTATGATCTTCGGTGCAAGCTGACTGTGATCTTCAGCCGGATGGTCGCAGCATTCAGAAGAGCAGGCCCAGAAAAACAACCATTCAGATCAGCTGTGACCGATCATCCTTGCTCTTACAGGCTTCGTCATCGGCACAAACTGAGCAGGCTGGATCCGCAGGTGGTACGACGAAGCTGGAGAGGACGCGCACGACGTCAAGCATGGTGGGCCGTGCCTGGCTGCTCTCACGGACGCACGATGTGCCCACCCTGAAGAGGCGAGCGATCAGGCCGGCGGGCAGCCGGGGGTCAGCCACGGCCAGGACTGCCGCCGTGTCCGTGGGTCTCGACACGACGCTCCGCGCCCAGTGCACGAGGTCGATCTCGTCGCCGAAGTCGCCGAGCGGGCGGCGCCCCGTGACGAGCTCCAGCAGCACCACGCCGAACCTGTACACGTCCGTCTTCTCGTCCACCCGCAGCGTGTACGCGTACTCTGCACGGAGACCACTCCGTGCCTGTCACTGTAATGGCAACGCAACAGACAACAATATGTCTTGTCGAGCGCACGTCACGTTCTTAGTTCTTACCTGGAGCGATGTACCCGAACGTGCCGGCGACGACCGACACGGACTCCTCCGCCGCCACCGCTCCCGTGCCGCCGGAGCAGGACGCGCCGCGGCTAAGGAACTTGGCGAGGCCGAAGTCGGCGACGTGCGCCTCCATCGCCGAGTCCAGCAGGATGTTGTTGGACTTGACGTCGCGGTGCAGGATCCTCGGCGAGCACTCGTGGTGCTGGTAGCACAGCGCGCGCGCCGCCTCGGTGGCGACGCGGTGCCTGGCGGCCCAGCCCAAGAGGAGCCCGCCGCTCTCTCCGTGCAGGCAGCAGGACCGCGCCCAGCGACCTCGTGGGCATGTACTCGTACAGGAGCATGTTGGCCTCCGTGCTGGACGCGAAGCCGAACAGCCGCACCACGTTGCGGTGCCGGATGCCGCCGAGCGTGGTCACCTCGGCCCGGAAGCCGTGGTCGCGGCGGCCGGGGCCCGGGAGACGCTTGACCGCCACCTCCGTGCCGCCTGGCGTCACGCAGCGGTACACGGTGCCGGCGCCTCCTCTGCCGATGAGGTTATCCTCCCTGAGGCACCCGAGCACGTCGTCCATTTCCAAGTCCAGGCTCTGGAACCGTGTCATCTTCCACGCTGTAGGCCGCCGCCGCTTCGCCATCTCCAGCCACGCTCTGCGCCCCCACCTTAATTAGTCCGAGGCACACGACCACCACCATGGCGCTCGCGGTCAGCACGAGGCACAACAGCGTTCTCGTCTTGAAACGGCGTGAACGCTGCAACTGCAACAACATGGGACACGAAGCGGCAGTGACGTTCTCCACACAAATGCCAGGGTTGCCTGCAAAAACTATTTCGTTTAAATAAACTTGGAGCAGCCGTTTCGTCAAAAAAAAAAAAAAAACAACAACCTTGGAGCAGCCCGTGTTGCGACAGTGACACACTGCCAGTGAGGTTGTTGTAGGACACATCGAGCTTGGTGAGGCTAGGCATATGAAGAAGTTCCATCGGAAGATCCCCAGAAATGTTATTCCTAGACAAATTCAACCCTGTGAGGACCTTCAAATTTGCCATCTCCTGGGGTATCCCTCCGGTAAACTGGTTGCCACCCTGTTCGCTTGGATGAATCTGTTGGATATGTGAGAGAACAAACAGTGTTTTCCAGCCATGAACAGTGACTTCCGGCTGAAATTCAGGACAGCCGAACGGTCCCTGAGATCGAGCACGGTTAGCGAGTCACAGCGGCTGAGCTCTCGGGGATTGCCGCCGGTGAGGGCGTTGGCTCTTGGCTGAGCCAGGACAGATTCTTGAGATGGCCAATCTCCGGTGGCAAAAGGCCGGATAAGTTGTTCGATGCCACCGACAAATAGCTCAAACTCTCACTGGGGTTCACCGGGAGCTCGGCAGAGAGCAAGTTATTGCTCAAATCCAGCCGGTTGATCTTGGGAAGGCCAAATAGCGCCATTACGTGTATGATCTCGTGGTTAGGGATTGACACGACTGAGGGCTGGTTGAGAGTTGAGGCTCGTGTGCGTCAGTATCACGTACTATATACACAACGTTGGGTCGTGACTAGTACTGGGATCAAGGTTTTCATTTTCAAAAATTAAAATTTATCAGAGTCACAGATAAAGAGGATAAACAGGATATATCGAAAATATCGGACCAAATTCAAATAAAAATTAATTTGAATTTAAGTAAATTTAAATAAATTTAAACAAAATTTGTACGAAAAAATAGATATTTTCTTATCGGCACCTACGGATTTCGGCCGAAAAAGGAAACCATGACTGGGATTCCTTGTACATTTTCTTTTTATAGCTTTGTATATAAAATGAAATTCGTTTGCACTTTGCACCGACACAAGCCTCGTTGTTTGAGTGTTCGTCTTATTAAACTCCTCACTTGCTTACACATTGTTGTTTGTCTTCCAAATCTACTGGGATGAATACTACAACTTTTGGAATCACTGCCTTTGGCAAAAGATCGAGATGTGTTTCCACTATCGAATCTCGACAGTAGTGGTTCCATTCAGTGTCTTCTTACCGGAAAGTCACCTGCTCAGCTGCTCTTAATTAGTCGATGTAAGACTATGGATCGGATGACGACTCTGGTGCATGCTGCAATAATGTATACGTATGCGACAAGAAAACAAGTTAATTAAGCACTACGATTAATTTGTAAATCTCAAGATCATCCGTCTGCCGGACCATCAGTCATTTGGATGTGCTTGTAGGGGTAATTGGTACATGGTATGCGAACATCTATGTCCACATTATAAGCATCTTTTTGTTTTTTTTAATGTCACTTAACAGTTTTTAGGCCGCCACCGTGGTGTAAATTTAAGGATCCTGTGTCACTTATATAATTATGGAATTTCTATCCATCATCCGGTTGATGGTTAATTATGTTACCATCCACTGTTTGTTGGTTGCCATTTGTGTCTCGTGGGCTCAATTTCATTTTCTTTGACGGCCCATTTGTTGCGCTGCTACAGTATGTCACGTGGAGGAGAGAGGATTCGAAATAGTTTCTGCTGTCTTCGTCTTATCTTTTCAACCTCGGGCCTTCCATCCCATTTTGCAAAATTTTTTAAGATTCTCTGTCACATCAAATTTTTAGATGCATGCATGAAGTATTAAATATAAATAAAAAATAAAACTAATTATACAGTTTAGACGAAATTCACGAGATAAATCTTTTAAGTCTAATTAAACTATGATTGAACACTATTTACCAAATAACAACGAAAATACTTGCCCAAAAATTTTGGCATGCCCCTCGCCTTCCTCCATACTCGGACAGAGTTGTTCCCGGCGAAGTTGCGCGGGCGTGAGTACTGATCATCGACGTGAGGGAGGAGGGATGCTTCTTTTGAGATCTAGCTGAGTTTTGGTCCCTCACGTCAACTCCCCCTCCCCTGCAGGCCTCCGCAGGTGCTTCCCATCTCGTCGCTCCGCGCCTGTTGTTCTCCGCCCGACAGGTAGAGTGTCTCCGGTACAGGATGTCTCCGGTGGGCGGAGTGGGCTGCTCCGCCCGACAAGTGCGCGTCTCTGAAGACCAGTGTTGATTGTTTCTCCGATTCGATTCAGTTTCCCCCATTCTATTTTAGGTTCAGCTGATGGCAGCTCCACCCCCTTCTGCATTTCGCCTCCAGCATGATGTGTGAATTAGTTCGCCGTAGGTTTCTTCTTAGTAATTGGATGCGGCATTTTTAATTGGCTATTAGTTAGTTGTCTTGTAAATTCATTGTGTAGTTTTTTCATACACTGTAGTCGTGTGATGGTTATTTGTCTAATGTGATTCCGTATCCCCCAGTCTATTAAGGTTCATCTCATGGGACACCGTTTGTGTATGTGTTGTGGTTCCGTTTGCTTGTGCCTGACACCGTTTGATGCTGATGGTTTTGTTCAGTTTGCAGTTAGTGGAATGTGTGCCTGGTGTGCATTTTGATTTTTTTTCTTCATTGAATTGGGATGGCCACTGCTATTGCTAGGTAAATGGAGTAGGTCTCTATCGCTAGCTATTAGCTGATGATGATGTTTCTGTCTGGTTGGTTTCCTGTTTCCTTTCGCAGTTACCATTGATTATTGAAGAGATTCAGTGTTTCAGTTTAGTCATTTCAGTATTTCATCTCACATTGTTAATTTTTCAGTTTAGTTCATTTTGGAAGTTGTTATCGCTTGTTGTGTCATTATCTAGGAAGGGTGATATATTGTCAATGTTCATTTTCATTGTCTGTTTTAAAACTTTAGTTTTTTAGTCTTTATGAAGTTCAGATTTGGTTTCTCCATGATGTTGTTTTCTTTGGATCATCTAGTAGCGGATCCAGTGGGTGAGTTCTTTGTTGTTTGGGATAACTAGTGACTTAGAGAATCCTTCGGGAGTAGGAGACAGAGAGAGAGTAGGAGCATCTGACCGTCTTAGGACCTCCCTACCTTCGCTGGTACGTCAATGAAGATCTGCACACGGCAGCGACGGTCGGAGTAGCGGTGAAGACCGTGGTGGCGCAGTGTAGTGGCGGCGGCGGTGCTTCCCGTCACTGGCTGCGCCCCTCTGTTAGATCGGAGTAGGGTTTCTAGGTGGGACGTACGGCTCAGGCGAACCTCGTACCGAGAGCCGCCGACCCCACCTCTATTTAATGCGCAGTGTGACGGGGGCCCGCCAGCCATAGATGGACTGGGCGCCCCCGATCAGGGCGCGAGGTCAAGGCCCAAGTGGCCGTTGGGCCACTGTGGTTGGGAGATCAAACCAACATTCTCCCCCTTGATCTCAACTCATACTTTAACTTTAAACTTTTTAATCCTTTTCACTTTTATTTGTTCCATCATAGATTAGTGCATAGAGCATGCTTCATCGTCACGGTCAATCGCCGATAGACTTAACAGCTACAATACACATCTCTGTTCTGAAACAGATTCTTTAACTTTGGGCCCTTTATTGTCCGGAAATCATAGGCTATACCATAAACCTATGTCGACTGTGTGTTCTCCAAACACACTGGGTGGTAAGCCTTTTGTACATGGATCCGTAAGCACTTGCTTGTTACTTATATGTTCAATACTTTTAGTATGATTCCGGACTTTCTCCTTCACAACGTACAACTTTAACGTCAATGTGTTTGGCAGCACACTTGACCTGTTGTTATAGAAGCGAACTACTTAAATGGTCATTGCTGTTGTATTCCATTATCAATTCCGGGTGTAAGTTCTTTTAACCACTTCGCCTGTCCTTAAGCCTCATAACAAGCTATACCATGGGTATGCATCTTTGATGACATCATAACTGTTTCTTTGGAGCTTTTCCACAATAAAACTTCAACTACGAGTGTTAGTTACTATGTGGGTTTCACTAAACATCTCGCCAAAATTTAACATTTGTACCTACAACTATTTGAGAGTACTTATTCTTTCTTACTTACCATGAGGCCTATAAATCTTTGCACAATTGCAAAACATTCTCAACTCCATTCCAGTGATCTATTTCTGGACTGGACTTCTACCAAAAACATCCCGGATACATAAACTGTGTCAGGGTAAGTTCTTGCTTATAAGCATTCAGTAAACTTCCAACAGCTGAAGCATATAGGACGTCCATTTGATCGATCTCACATTTATTCTTGGAACACTGAAAGTTCCGAAAACTATTACCCTTGACTATAGGAACAGGCGCAGGTTTATTCACATATATATTTTATTTCTTTAGAATCTTCTCTAAGTATACACTTGAGATAGTTCTAATACCCCTTTTCCTTTTATCTCGGTAAGTTTCAATTCCTGGAACGAATGATGCTTTACCAAGACCATTCTCATTGAAACTTGAGGACAAGAACTGCTTCTTCTCCAACAGTAGATTAACACCACTACTAGCGAGTAAGGTGCTACCCACATGCAGGATTAAGAAAATAAATTTCTCATGTTTAAACTTTGCATAAATACAATTGTCCTCTACATTCTCTTTAAAACCCAAACTTTCTTATTGTACTGTCAAACTTTAAGAACCACTGTCTTGAAGCTTGCTTTAATTCATAAATGGATTTCTTTAGGCAACATCCATTTACGTTCTTTTCCTTCCACGACAAAACCTTTTGAGTTATGCCATGTAAACGTTTTCATACAAATCCTCGTTGAGGAATGTGTCTTTACATCCTTCTGATGTAACTGTAAATCGTAATATGCCACTAATACCATTATGATTCTAAAAGAATCCTTGCATGCTCATTATTAATCTATTTCTTCTCTTTATGTAAATCATTTCACCACAAGTGGCGCTTTATTGCTTTCCATATTCTCTTTGGGTATCTTTCTATATTCCCTTTGGAGTCACCTTTGTCTTGTAGACTCATTATAGCCTACTGTTTTTGCTCCATTAGGAATTTCTTCTAAGTCCCAAACATCGTTGGTATTTATCGATTTCATTTCATGTTCCTTTGCTTCTTGCCATTTAGACGAGTGAACGCCTATCATGGCTTCTTCAAATGAGGTGTAATCACTCTCTATTTGAATTTCTTTCTTAACTTTTACTTATTAGTCACCAGAAATATCTGATTTTCTTATTCTTTGAGACCTACTAGAGCCTCGTGGCACTTCTTTCATATGGGGCTATTGTTACTCTTCATTGCCAAAAGGCAATTGTTCTATAGCCTTCTGTATCACAAGATCCTTGTTTACTTATTCATCCTCTTTAAGAGCTAACATCTGGTGTTGTATATGTCATACAACATCAACATGCATTAAGCAATTTATTGCTCTAAACACTGTAGTGGATATATTATCCCACTTCTATTCAAGCTTTAGGTATCTACATACCATGCTCCCCCAGATTACTCCATCTTCAGTAAAGATGGTGTATCTTTAAATTTCTTATTTTGGGTTTAATCTGCTATTTTCCTATCGGAACTGTAAAAGGTTCAGGAATTTAGCTATTTCTTTACTTTAGGGGTATCATTATTATGACCGTCTTACTCCCTCAACGATCACATTCATCTTTTATAGATCACTTTTACCTTCAATGCATATTCAATGCATAGTGTGCATTGCTTATCTGAAGTATGGGAAAGTATCTTTCTTAATCTTACATTTCTCCCCCTCGAAATGTGGTATGAACTTTTCTACCACAATTTCAAAACATTCAGAACTCTTGTGAATGAGGAAATTTTAATTACTTACTTCATCCACATGATTACAGCATGCAAACAAAATTCGTATGGGAGTACATTTTCCTCGTTACACTTCAAAACTCAACATAGTCTATTATTATCAATACTTCTGCAAGTCACACTTGCATATCATTCTTATCTCTTGGTTCACATGCAACTTTCTTTTGTTCTCAAACTCATTGAGTACTTATGACCATGACACAATCAAAGTGTACGGTAAATACTAGAATAGCATAAGAGCTATCCCAAACTTCTCTCCATGTGCGGGATATTTCTTTAGAGCATATGAATCATCACATCCTCCTCCCGCCATATGGGGTAAGTACTATGCCAAACTCTCCCGCCATGTAGGATTGGTTAACATATGTACTATGCCAACTTTACCCCGTCATGCGGGTATTTTCTCAAACTTTTCCCGCCATGCGGGCACTATCACAAACTTTTTCCCGCCATGCGAGATATTCCTTTGAACGGACATAATTGTCAGGATTGGCTCGTGTTCAATCATCAAATTCAGAAATAAATCCGAATATTCTTTTAACACACATGTTTAGTATAATGTTAGTCAAATTAAACATGTATATGACTTTTACAACTCTCATAAGTGAAACTGAAAATAAATTCTTCTCCACAGAGAGTACATAAAAGACATTTCTCAATGAAGACTCTCATTGATCTATCTTTTTTTTTTCTTGGATCAATATCCTAGAATTCTTTTTCTTTTGAAGTCATTCTTTAAAGAGAACACAGTCCCTTAACCAATGGCATTCTTTCATACATAACTTGCCCTTAGGCATTTCATCATCTGAGTCACAAGTACCCAGCTCATTTCTCTTTCTGCCTTCAAGAATGAAAGGATGGAGGTCTTTTGTCTGAAAAATATTCAACAATAATGCTCATTAAACTTTGAAAACTTTATGTTCTATTCTATATCACCGTTGGGCAGAAATAGAATAAAACATCATTCTTCTACATTAATTCCACATCACCGTTGAGCAGAAATGGAATTAACGTATAGAAATTCAATAATCTTGAAAACATAGAACTGCTCCTCAAAATTAAATTCTCCCGTTGGTTCGAATTTAATTAGAAGACAATCAACTTCATTGCAGCGGAAACATGAAAATACATTTCTCTAGTTTAAGAGCATTCCTTGATCTTTATATATTCTCTGAAAATTGGTCACTTTGATGCAAAATTCATCAGAGATTTAAACTTTAATCATAAAACTCATTATAATATTGTTATCATCAACGTTGGTCAGAAAATAACAATACCATAATTTAACTTTAAACTTAAACTCATAAATAAACTTATAATATTGTTATCATCAACGTTGGTCAGAAAATAACAATATTATAATTTATCTAAACTATCAACCGACTATTCCTCCAATTAAAATTTTCCAGCTGATTCTAATTTTAACTGGAGGATAAACTTTTCATCATTTACTGAATAACTATAACTGCTCTTCAAATTAGAAGACAATAAACCTTTAACTTTGCAGCGGAAACTTGACAAAATTTATTTTTCTACTTTTCAGAAGCATTTTTACTTTACTCATCTGTTCTCTAAACAAATTATCACGTTGGATCAAATTTGAGTAGAGATAAAACATTTAAACTTAACTTTATTCATTCAAAATAGCTTCTGAAAAATAAAATAAAATAATAAACTGAAAACTCTCCTTGTTCATTTGGCCCGGAGGCCTGCTTGGCCAGAAGGCCTGATCTCTTGTTCGGCCCAGCAGCCGCTCGCGCAGCGCGCACCCACGCCCAGGCCGCAACCTGGGCCTGGGCCGGGAAAGTGGCATCCCGCCTGGGCTCTATTCGGCCCGAAACAACGCTGGCCGTCTATCTGAATCCGACGGCCAGGCATCGATCTCGGAGGATCAAAAACCCCCACCGACCGCGGCTCCCTCAACCCTAGCCTCATTCTTTCCCTCCCTTTCTCTCTCATCCGCGCCGAGTGTATCCAGCAGCCGCGCACGGCGTCCAGAGGAGGAAGTGGAGGTGGCGGCGCCGGCGCGCGCGTGCGGCTAGAGCCGCGCGCGGCACCGTCGAGGAGAGCCACGGTGGTGCCCTTTGCAGACCGAGCCCGCGCGGTGGCGTAGCTCGGCCGTCTTCCCGCACGCCGGCGAAAACCGACGCCGCAGTCTTTTTCCCGCACGGTGGCGATGCCGGCGGCGGGATGAAGGCCCAGGTAGGACCCTGTGTTCGTTCTCAACTTTGCTGGGATTTGGGGATTCTAGGGTTAGGGTTTGGTGAAATTTGGAATCGATTTGAATCACCTTCTCCTCTCTTTTCTTTCTTTTTCTTTCCCCGAGATCTGGTCACGGGGTTTAGGGTTCCAACTTCACCTAGTTAGGGTTAGAGACTGTTCTTCTTCAGGGGATCCCCAGGTAGGAGAAAACCCCTTCCAATCCGTCCTTTCTTTCTTGATTCGAGATCACAGTTAGGGGTAGGGTTACTGTCTTTTCTTTCCCGATCCGATCCGGATCGGTCAATCTTTCTTTCTTTCTTTCTTTTCCTGTCCCCGACCTAGATGTACGAACTAGACTGGGGATCTTAGGGTTAGGGTTCTTTGTTGAAACCGTGTTTCAATCTCATCCCCACTTTTCCCGTACCCCATCTAGGGTTAGGGTTCGATATGCTTTACTTTCCCCGATCCAGATCCACATACTAAAACTGGCTCTGGTACCATTGTTGTTTTCTTTGGATCATCTAGTAGCGGATCCAGTGGGTGAGTTCTTTGTTGTTTGGGATAACTAGTGACTTAGAGAATCCTTCGGGAGTAGGAGACAGAGAGAGAGTAGGAGCATCTGACCGTCTTAGGACCTCCCTACCTTCGCTGGTACGTCGATGAAGATCTGCACACGGCAGCGACGGTCGGAGTAGCGGTGAAGACCGTGGTGGCGCAGTGCAGTGGCGGCGGCGGTGCTTCCCGTCACTGGCTGCGCCCCTCTGTTAGATCGGAGTAGGGTTTCTAGGTGGGACGTACGGCTCAGGCGAACCTCGTACCGAGAGCCGCCGACCCCACCTCTATTTAATGCGCAGTGTGACGGGGGCCCGTCAGCCATAGATGGACTGGGCGCCCCCGATCAGGGCGCGAGGTCAAGGCCCAAGTGGCCGTTGGGCCACTGTGGTTGGGAGATCAAACCAACACGTGATACCTGTGTTGCTCCTATGTTCAGTAGTCTGGCATGTCATAGTAGCAGGTCGTTGTGCTTTTCCTGTTGGCCAGCTGCTGCTTGGTTTCTTCTTTGCTAATTAGCAGCTCGAGCTTGGAATTTTAGTTTAACTTTAGTGTCATTCATTGTCAAATTATTTTAGTAACTTTAGTGTCATTAATTATATATTCATTTTAAGTTTTAATTGATTTCTTAGTTTTTTAGTTTAGTTTATCTGTTAGAGTTCAAGTTTCAGAGTTTCTAGACTTTAGTTTCAGGTTCGTTGTTATGTTGATTTTTTTAGTTTCAGTTACACTGTTTAGTGCCTTCGGTTATAAAACTTCAGTTGTTTCAGATTTAGTATGTCTGTTCAGTGCTTTCAGTTTTAAAACTTCAGTTTTTTTAGTCTGTGTGAAATTCAAACTTGGTTTCTCCGAGATACCTGTGTCGCTCGTATATTCAGTGTAAATTCACATGTGTGTCAATTTAAATGTTGGCAAGGAAATATCAATGTAAACTATCTCATCTATATACCTTTGTTTCTAGGGATCTTGCGCTTACTCCATTGACAATCCTTACATTTGTGTTTATTTTATTTTCTGGGCTGCCAACCTGCAAGGAAAAGGCAAATTTCAGTATAAGTTGTAGTTCAGGTCCAGTAGAATCCAGGTTGTTTTATTATTCAGTTTTGTAGAATATATTTTCAGTATTACTTTTGTTCAAGTTCAGGTTAAGTTCAGTGTAGCCTATTTTCAGTTAAGTTCAGTTCACGTCCAGTAGAATTTATTTTTAGTTTTATTTTAGGTTCAGTTCAATTTCAAGTTAAGTTTAGTAGAACCTATTTTCAGTTTACGTTAAGTTCAAGTTCAGCAGAATCTATTTTCAGTTTAAGTTTTGGTCGACCACGTAGAATCTATCTTCAAGTTTCGGTTAAGTTCAGTGTATCCTATTTTCAGTTTAAGTTCACTTCAAGTCCAGTAGAATTTATTTTCAGTTTTACTTTAGGTTCAGTTTAATTTCAGGTTAAGTTGAGTAGAACCTATTTTCAGTTTAATTTCATTTCTAGTCCAGCAGAATCTATTTTCTGATTATGTCTTTAGTTGAGTAGAGTCTGTCAGCTTTTCTTCACTGTCTTTGTGTAGCTAATGCAGACTCTGATTGAATTGAGAAGCACTATCACTCACATTAACACGTATTAGGAATGTCTTGTTCTAAAAAATCTCAGTTGTGGAACCACAAAATGTGAGCTAGATTTTCTTTTTTTTAGTAGTGAATAGTGATGGACAATTGTTTCCTAGAGAGTTCAACAAAAGCCACTTCAAGTTTGACTTGTTGATAAGTGATAGCAACCAGTCGGATAGAACTAATCAAGATAGCTGAAAGTTCAGGGCTCATATTGTGCAACCTAAAGCAAAACTTTATTTGGTTTGTTTGCATACAAGTATAAAGATCTGGACTTTTTCTGTTTGAGTTTTGACACTATATGGCCTTGCAAAAGCTTAACAGGTCCTAGAACTTCTTTTCAGTGTTTTTGTTTGGCTAGTAGCACATAATATGTTTCAGTACTGTTATGTGTGAATTATTGTTTCAAGTTTCAGAGTCTGATATTCAGTTGTGCTTCCTCTGAATTTTTCTCTCCACTATTTTGCTCTGTATTTGAGTTTGCATTAATTTTTTTTTGCTGTCCAATCCTTCTTCCTACTGCAGTTGAAAGTTGCAGGCTTCACTGGCCGTGACACACCAGCAACAATTCACAATTGAAAATGGGGATTAAATTTTCTTACATGGAAAAGGTCACCGTCCAGTAGTTGCAGCAACTAGTTGGCAAATTTGACTTGAAATGTCCCGCTCGTTCGTTTCTTTTTGAGAAGCTTCAGCAAGCTATTTTCTTGTTGTCTGATCTTTGCTCGTGCTTGCTGCTATGAGAGACCGATCAGTAGTTTTTCAGCAGTGACCCATCCGACAGCAGCTGGTTTTGTGTGATCAGTTTTTCAGAACTGTAGACAGCTGCTGCTCGGTCATTTTTTCAGTTTGGCTATTTTTTCGTCTAGCACCGTGTCTGAAGGAATGCCATAGCTGACTTGCCCAGAACTCAAATATGCTCTATTTCTTTCGCACATGAACTCCTCTATCATTGCTGCATGTGTTGACTGTGCTTTTGTTTGTACAAGTGTGGACCATTTCAGTTTTTTTTGCTGAATCTCAGTTCAGTTAATAACTTGTGACATGATATGTCCCACGCACATTGCGTCTCCATACAATAGGCTTATTGCATATTGCAGAGGCCATCACCTCTGTCTCCATTTGATTTTCATTGAAGGACCTGCTTGGATAGGGTCTTGTTTGTTCTCTAAAAGACTGCAAACTAAATAAGAGGGTGTTTGGATGCAGGGACTAAAGTTTAATAGTTGTCACATCGGATGTCACATGGGGTGTCGCATGGGGTGTTTGAATACTAATAAAAAAACAAATTACAGAAGTCCTCAGTAATTCACGAGACGAATTTATTAAGCCTAATTAATCTGTCATTAGCACATGTTTACTGTAGCACAACGTTGTCAAATCATGGGCTAATTAGGCTTAATAAATTCGTCTCGTAAATTAGTCTCAATCTGTGCATTTATTTTTGTAAATAGTCTATATTTAATACTCTATGCATATGTCCAAATATCCGGTGGTACAGCGACTAAAGTTTAGGGGGTGGAACTAAACACCCCCTAAGCTGACATGCAGGCTTTTTAGCCTTTTCCTGACATAACCTTGGAACTATAAAAAATATTTTGGGTCACTTGCACCTTTTTAGTATTCTTCTTTAATGTTAGATTTCTTTTACATATTATTTATATATTCTTGTTTGTATTTTTCATGCTTGATGAACGGAAATCCTTAAATTTTACATGCATAGAAAGCAACATTAGTTTTAAATCTTACACTACCTAAGTAGTTATATTCTCTAGTTCGGCATCTCACCACACCTAATTTAATTCATTCCTCCGCCATTGCTTCGGGGACGATAGGACTGGACCAGTCTTCAAAGAAACTTTCTTTGTACCCTCCCACCCTTTTTCTCTTGTCTCAATTTCTAGTTGTTGTGGATAGTCAGTGTTTTATTTATTATATTTTCTTTTTCTTTTATTTCTATTGATTGTTTTGGAGTGCAGTTCAGTTTACCATTTATTCATGTTTCAGTTTTTGGTATTTATTTTTGTATAGGTAAGTAGCCTTGATACATTTATTAAGAATCACTATTTTCAGAGCTTTGTTGTTTTTCTAAATCAGGTGGCAGAAAAAAGGAAAAATCGTGCTGAGCTGATCATTCCATGTCGCTCCTGCAACTACAGTCACTCGGCCTCTGTCGAGAACGGTGGTACATCTATGGCAAGCCAAATATTCCACAGTCATCCATGGACACCACTTCAGCTGTGTGGTTTGAGCTCGTTATATTTCGGTAGAGTGGCCAGTGGGAGGAAGCAGTAGAGCTAATGGTCCGGGCTGGTGATCCCAAAGCTCGGGACTTGTCTGTGAATAACTGGAAGAGGTTGAGTTGCAGCCTTGAGGTTATAGATCATCAGGTTCCCCTCCCTCTGCTTTCACCTTACCATACAGAATAACAAACACTCATACAGCTATATACTAGAAACCAAACCACCAGGAATCTTCGGCTTGTTGTACACCAACACAATTTATGCACTAACTCTTGCAGAAATATGTCTAGATCTTACATCGCTTTTAAGCTGCAACTATGTCACCAAATTAAACATAACAATTTTACATTACAGTAGTCTTTCTGTTCTTGTTCTTCAGAGCATCATGAGGAAAGAGATGAAATAGGATGATCTGATATTTGTATATAGACAAATCTGTGAAGAACAGGATGATTGGGTATGTTTCAGTGAATGATTTGTAATTACCTTTTCTTGATCTGCTTCATTCGCATCTTGTTCTGTTGGCTTTGCATTGTGGTTGGCTCGAGCTCTTCTCTCTGTCTTCATCGATGGTATTGGGCAGATCTATTTCAGGCTGTCCTTCCTTTTATTCTATTTTTTCTTGGCCTCCAAGTTGACCAGGCTCGGTTAGCTTGCAAAAAGGGTGTGGTTGGAAGAGTACACAGGGTCACGTGACTTTGCCTGTGAGTTGTGTTTTGGCAGAGATGGAGAATCTGGTTGATTTTTTTGTTAGCTGGCAATCAGTTTTTTTTGTTGCTCTGCATAGAAAATCTAGTTGACTCTATTATGTTTTTTTCAATCGGTTTTTGTTGTCTTTTTTTTTTTAAATATATCCTACCGATGACGTGTTTGATTTTGATTGGCTTAAAAAGTGGATGATAACTGTATCGACTATGAATTGGATGAACGTCGAAGGACTTATAATTTAAAACGGAGTAAATAAGGCCATGTTTGGTTCTAAATAAGTCACGTATAAGTTAAAAAGTGAAAAAGTGACTTATTTTGCCAAACATCACCAACTTATAAGTCACCTTTGCTTATAAGTTTTAAGTTGGTTCACCCCTGCTTAAAACTTATAAGTCATCCTTTTTCGCATGAGGCCCACACCTTTAATGAGCTTATAAGTTATCTATAACTAAACAGACATGATTTATAAGTCACCTGACTTAATAAGTCACCTGACTTATGGAAACCAAACAGGATCTAAAAAAAAGAAAAAGGTACTGCACTAGAGACTCGGTCCTGGTTGACACCAAGGCCTGTTTAGATTGCAAGTTTTTTTCACTCTTTCTTCATCACATCAAATCTTTGGACACATGTATGGAGTATTAAATGTAGATAAAAAAATAACTAATTACACAATTTGATTGTAAATTACGAGACGGATCTTTTAAGCTTAGTTAGGCCATGATTGGACAATAATTATTAAATACAAACAAAAATACTACATTGTCAAATACTGATTCTTAACCCTAATCTAAACAAGGCCCAATCTAACTCGGCGAAGATTTCCAACGCCACACGGTCTTGCAGCATGACTAATTAAAGCAGGAAAAGGATGGCTTTGGAAAGGAGAGCACAAGATTAGAGGACGACCCCATTAACGCTCGCTGAACCGGTCAGTCGTCGCCCTTAGAGCAAGTATAATAGTAGGCTGTAAGTCGACTAAATATTGAGGTAGAGGAGAGAGGGAAGGAGAGAGAGGAGAAGCAGGCTGTAAGCTTATAGCCGGCTTGGACACAAGAACCAAGAAAGTCTGTGAGAGAGACAAGTGAGCCATGTATTAACTGTAAAGAGCTAACTACTGTATGAGTGGGCTGAGAGAATGCTGCAAGAAACCTTACAGCCAGCAAACCGGCTGTATTATTAGCCTTGCTCTACTCATGCTTGGTGCTCCTCATGTTATGCTCTTTGTCATCGTCATGGAAGCACTCAAAGAGCATAACAGAGATTGGGTCGCCAGCCTCCCTGATCAGGAAGCAGTAGGGATGATTGCGACGATCAGCCTCCCTGATCAGGAAGCAGTAGGGATGATTGAGCTGTTATATTCCATGACGATGACAAAGAGCATAACAGAGAGTGGCCAGTGGGAGGGAGCAAGCCGGTTCAGTCGTCGCAAGTCGTGCCTAGCTCAATCATCCTGAATATAATAATAATATAAGCACCATGTCTAAGACTTGCTGTCTGCAAAAATTTACTAAATCACCATGGTGGTGCTCCTCATCAAGCCTCTCTTGCGCATGCTCGCCTTCTCCCTCGTTTGCCTCGCCACAAACGCAGCCCATGGAGATGCAGCACACGACTCCGACCAGCTCGCGCTCATGTCATTCAAGTCACTCGTGAGGAGTGACCCATCGCGAGCCCTAGCTTCGTGGGGCAACATGTCCATTCCCATGTGCCGGTGGCGCGGCGTGGCGTGCGGCTTGAGAGGACATCGCCGGGGCCATGTGGTGGCTCTGGACCTCCCTGAGTTCAACCTGACTGGTACCATCACCCCTGCGCTGGGAAACCTCACTTACTTGAGGCGACTCAATCTTTCATCGAATGGCTTCCGTGGGTTCCTGCCTCCAGATCTCGGTAATATCCATGACCTTGAGACTCTGCAGCTTACCTACAACTCCCTCTCTGGGCAGATTCCACCGTCACTCTCAAACTGTAGCCACCTGGTAGAAATTTCTCTCGACAGTAACAATTTCCATGGGGTATTACCCAGTGAGTTCAGCTCTTTGCGTGATCTGCAGGTACTCAGTCTTGGCAAAAATTGGCTTACAGGAAGAATCCCTTCCACCATTGCCAGCCTTGTAAACCTGAAAAAACTAGTCCTAAGATATAACAACATGACAGGAGAAATCCCGACGGAGATAGGTAGCCTTGCCAACCTCAACGTGCTGAACCTGGGTGCAAATCAGTTCTCAGGAACGATACCCGGATCACTGGGAAACCTCTCAGCGTTGATGACTCTTTATGCTTTCAAAAATAACTTTGAAGGAAGCATTCCACCACTACAACACCTCTCGTCTCTTAGGGAGCTTCAATTGGGGGGAAACAAACTCCAAGGAACCATCCCTTCTTGGTTAGGCAACCTCTCTTCATTAGTATTCCTAGATCTTCGGCAAAATGGTCTAGTTGGTCAGATCCCAGAATCATTAGGAAATCTTGAGATGCTTACGATACTTTCTCTCACAAAAAACAATCTTGCAGGACCCATACCTAGTTCGCTTGGCAACCTCTATGCCCTCACTCGACTTCTTATAGATAATAATGAGCTGGAAGGCCCTTTGCCCCCTTTATTGTTCAATAACCTTTCCTCTCTCCAAGTTCTGGATATAGAATACAACAACCTGAATGGGACTCTTCCACCTAATATCGGAAGCAACCTTCCAAAATTAAACTATTTTTATGTATCAGACAATGAATTTCATGGCATGCTCCCGTCATCCCTTTGCAACGCCTCCATGCTTCAATATCTTCAAACACTAGAAAACCTCCTATCTGGAACGATTCCAGAATGCTTAGGAGCTCAACAAACGAACCTGCACGTAGTGTCATTTTCAAAAAATCAGTTTGAAGCAACAAACGATGCTGATTGGAGCTTCGTGGCTAGTCTGACCAATTGTAGTAACTTGGTTGTACTAGATGTTGACTCGAATAATCTCCATGGCGTGCTGCCAAATTCAATCGGTAATCTCTCAACACAGCTAAAGTATCTCAGCACTGCATACAACAGTATAACTGGAACAATAACAGAAGGAATCGGTAACCTCATCAACTTGCAAATACTTTACATGTGTCAGAACATTCTCATGGGTGCTATTCCAGCATCTCTCGGCAACCTCAATAAGTTGTCTGAATTATATCTGTACAATAATGATTTGTCTGGACCCTTGCCAGTAACTCTTGGCAATCTTACACAACTTACTAGTCTTCTCCTCAGTATAAATGCTATAAGTGGACCTATACCATCTAGTCTCAGCCATTGTCCTTTAGAAATATTGGATCTTGCTTACAACAATCTTTCTGGTCCGACACCTAAAGAACTCTTTTCCATATCAACCTTGTCGAATTTCTTCAACATTTCACATAATTCCTTATCTGGGTCTTTGCCATCAGAAGTTGGAAGTTTAGAAAATCTGAACGCACTTGATTTATCTTATAACATGATTTCTGGTGAGATTCCATCCTCCATTGGTGAGTGTCAAAGCCTAGAATTTCTCAATTTATCAGGAAACATCCTTCAGGGAACAATTCCACTGTCACTAGGAAATCTGAAGGGCTTCGTAGAGCTTGATCTTTCTCACAATAATTTGTCGGGGACCATTCCTGAGATCCTTGCCAGACTAACTGGCCTTTCTATACTGAATCTCGCATTCAATAAATTCCAAGGTGGAGTTCCAAGTGATGGGGTATTTCTCAATGCAACAAAGATCTTTATCACTGGGAATGATGGTCTTTGTGGTGGTATCCCTCAATTGGGATTGCCACCTTGCCCCACCCAGACCGCCAAGAAACCACATCGAAAACTTGTCATAACAGTCTCCGTATGCAGTGCATTTGCCTGTGTCACATTAGTAATTGCATTGTTTGCACTCCGACAAAGGAGCCGCCAGAAGACAAAAGCACACCTACAAAGGTCGGTCTTGAGTGAGCAATATATGAGGGTTTCTTATGCCGAATTGGCTAATGCAACAAATGGTTTTGCATCCGAGAACCTCATAGGAGCTGGGAGCTTTGGGTCAGTTTACAAAGGAACAATGAGAAGCAACGACCAGCAAATAGTGATCGCTGTTAAGGTTCTCAACCTCATGCAGCAGCGGTGCATCTCAAAGTTTTGTTGCAGAATGCGAGACTTTAAGAAGTGCTCGACATCGGAACCTTGTAAAGATATTGACTATCTGTTCAAGCATTGATTTTAAGGGCCATGACTTCAAGGCCCTCGTGTATGAGTTTCTACCGAATGGAAATTTGGACCAATGGCTGCACAAACATATCATCGAAGATGGTGAACAGAAGGCATTAGATCTGACTGCAAGATTAAATGTTGGAATTGACGTGGCATGCTCACTTGATTACCTTCACCAACATAAGCCGATGCCAATTATTCATTGCGATCTTAAGCCAAGTAATGTTCTCCTGGACAGTTCCATGGTTGCTCGTGTGGGTGATTTTGGGCTTGCAAGGTTTCTACATCAAGATATAGGTACATCAAGTGGATGGGCATCAATGAGAGGATCAATTGGATATGCAGCTCCAGGTACCTTTCATTTGCTTTGTTCAAATGTACTCCACAATGATGGCTTCAACCAAAGCTCAAGGCTTTCTTAGTGTCAACTTAGATTTATATGTTGAGCTCAGCAAAGCTAACTTTTTACAAAATTTTAAGATCTTATATATTGAAATTACTAGAAACTACGTACTTTACTACATACTTGTACGTAGTGCTTTGGAAATGAATTTTATACAAAAGTTTACTAGATGAGTATATCAGAATTCTTAGGATGTTATTTTATCGAATTTAAAAGAAAATCTCATTTTGGTTTATTTCAGAGTATGGACTGGGCAACGAAGTATCCACCCACGGTGATGTCTACAGCTATGGAATACTATTGCTGGAAATGTTTACTGGGAAAAAACCAACGGACAACGAATTTGGTGGAGCCATGGGGCTCCGCAAGTATGTTCAAATGGCACTACCAGACAGAGTGAGTACTATCATTGACCAACAGGTACAAACGAAGACAGAAGATGGTGAATCAGCCACTTCAAACTGCATGCTGAGAATTTCTTGCATCACTTCGGTTCTGCAAGTTGGGATTTCCTGTTCAGAAGAGATGCCCGTGGATCGTGTGTCGATTGGAGATGCTCTGAAAGAGTTGCAAGCAATTAGAGATAAGTTTCATAAGCTCCTCTGTAGTGAGAAAGCATCATCATCCCACTGAAGGGTTTTCCAACTGCATCCATTAGGTGGTTTGTGCATTAGAGCATGAGAATGAGATCGATTTGTGTGATTGCATAATATATTTTACTACTATTTTCAGGAAGCACCAATATTCTTCCAAATAAAGTTGTAGTCCTTTTCTATTGTTTGCTTGAAGTAAAGCGTTTGTGTGTTGAACTGTTGATTATACCGATCTTAAAAAGGCATATACCCTAAAGAGTTGTGTGCATAATTTTTTTTCACAAATCTTGAATGCATTTTTGTTCTTATTACAAATCTTGTGTGCACAATTTTGTTTCACTAGTATTGTGCATTATTTTATTCATAAAATCTTGTGCACATAATTTGGTTTTGTTTAATAAATGTTGTGACTGGGTGTGGTTGTGCCACCGCACCCAGCTCGCCCTTCCGCCCAAGGGCATCAGGACTGCATGGCAACGCCACAGACAACAGTATGTCAAGCAGGACGTGATCAACGCTTTCAACGCACTTTGGTCCCTCGATGCTAGAAGTTTCTGTCTGCTCAATGACGCGTTGATGATCTTGCTGCGCAAAAACGAGGCTCCAACAAGGCTAAAGGACTACAGGCCAATTAGCTTGATGCACAGCTTCAGCAAACTATTTGCCAAGTGCCTGGCCAGGCGCCTAGCGCCGAGGCTTCAGGAGATTGTGGCGCCCAATCAAAGCGCCTTCATCAAGGATCGGTCAATTCATGATAACTTTCGAGCTGTGCAGTTGGTTTGCCGTTGGCTGAATTGCAAGAAATTCGCTGCGGTGCTGCTCAAAATCGACATTGCCAAGGCCTTCGTCTCCGTCGCGTGGCCGTTCCTACTGGAAGTGCTGCAGCACATTGGTTTCCCGCGCCGTTGGACCAACTGGATTTCGATCTTGCTGTCAACGGCTAGCACCAAGGTACTCCTTAATGGCAGGGTGGGCAGAAGGATCACGCACGCGTGGGGACTCAGATAGGGCGACCCAATCTCTGTTATGCTCTTTGTCATCGTCATGGAAGCACTCAACTCCCTGATCAGGGAGGCTGATCGTCGCACGGCGCTATCGCCATTGCCCGGGCAAGCCATCAAGCACCGGGCATGGTTGTATGCTGATGACCTGGTCGTCCATTGTTGCTCCCACCACGAATGATCTGCAGTGCTTGCTGCAGATCCTGCAGCTGTTCGCTGGTGCTTCGGGCCTAGTCACAAATGTGGATAAATGTGTGGCATCGCCCATTCGTTGCTCCGAAGAGTTGATGTTAGTGGTGCAGCAAGTGTTCCCCTGCTGTGGTGGCTCAATTCCCCTGCAAGTATCTGGGAATCCCGCTGTCCCTAAAGCGCCTGAGGCGTGCTGATGAGCAGCCTATCGTGGACGCGGTGGCGGCAAGAATACCGACATGGAAGTCTGGTCTTCTCACTCATGCCGGCCGCGTGCTGCTCACCAAAGTAACTCTATCAGCGATCCCCATCCACATGAGCATTGCCTTGTTGCCTGTCTGCTTGGGCTGTCAGCCAGATCAACAAGCGCAGGCGCTCGTTCCTCTGGGCGGGTACTGATTCGACCACCGGCGGGATGTGCAAGGTGGTTTGGACCAAGGTATGCCGTCCGACGTGCCTGGGGGGACTCGGTATCCTTGATCTGCGCTTCTTTGGTTTCGCTCTCAGGCTCCGCTGGGAATGGCTCAGTAGGACGGCGCAGGTGAGCTGCTGGGCGTCGCTGCCGTCAAAGGCGGAGACGTCCGTGGCGGCGATGGCCGCCGTCAGTATGTCGGTGGTCCTGGGAGATGGGTGCTTGACCAGACTATGGACTGACAGCTAGGCGCATGTGGGGCCCCTGTGTCACTTCACCCCGAACTTGTTCGCGGCGATCTCCACCTCGGGGAAGAAGAGGTCGGTGAGGGATGGACTGCTCCAGAACCGCTGGGCGCGCGACATCGTGGCCGCGCCCACCACCCAGGTGCTGTGCCAATACCTTCATGTTTGGGAGCTGCTGCGCGGAGTGGTGCTTGATCCCGTGCAAGCGGACCGTTTCGTCTGGAAATGGTCTGCCGACGGGAAGTACTCGGCATCATCCACCTACCGAGCATTCTTCGCTGGCTCGACGTCGCTGCTAGGCGCCAGGGAACTATGGAACTCGACGTCGCTGCTAGGCGCCAGGGAACTATGGAAGACAAAAGCACCGCCCCGCGTCAAGTTCTTCACTGCTACACTTA
The DNA here is from genome assembly GCF_019320115.1 of Miscanthus floridulus. Taxonomy (NCBI): domain Eukaryota; kingdom Viridiplantae; phylum Streptophyta; class Magnoliopsida; order Poales; family Poaceae; genus Miscanthus; species Miscanthus floridulus. The sequence continues at coordinate 13,058,585 of NC_089587.1, forward strand.
CCTTTCACAGTCACGTCGTAACCCCTATCGCAGCCGCATTTCAGCCTCGGCGGTAAGCTGTCGACAGTGATGGTCATAGCCTTTACTGTCAGCATCTGGGATCGACTGCGGTATACATTAACACCGCCGTATTGGCTTATGATCCATCTGTAATTAGGTCCTTACTTCTGTAGCATTGGAGCACGACCCGGCTGTGGATGTACACTAACACCGTCGTATTGGCAAATGATCTGCCTGCGTAGAGGCTATCAAAACCGTCGTGTGGGTACATCAACCGTCTGTGTAGTGGTCACTAGCACCGTCGCCTTGTACTTCGACCCGACTGTCAGCGGTGCGGGTTCACTGTCGTTTCGACGGCCGAGACGCATGTGTAGAGGTTAACACCACCATCACTTCAACGATGACCCGTCAGTACAAAGGTCATGGTCACCGTCGCCTTGCACCACGATCCGCCTTTGATAATCAGTTTAGTCGGTGTCGGATTATTAAAGGATTCGACGGTGATATACTTTTGATCCCTGCCGCATCATACGTATAGCAACGGTGATGATAACAAAAGCAATGATCGGCGCTTACATCCGACGGTGACATAATTTCATCCGGTTTCATAATAGTTACTAATTCAGCTGGGCCCTTAATAACTTCATGAACACAAAGCATACAGATATATAATCATTACATCTATAAATCATGTTCACAAACAAGAGTACTTTTTACAATAACAATGGACGCTACTATAACATCTTTCTCAACTGATGTCCTAACACAAGCGGTACATAGAGCATACTAAAGGTACTTATCTATACAGACTTACATAACGAAACGACGTAGTCATGCTTCCTTCTATGTGGCACTCCTGCTTGCAAGGCAAAATAAATATAATTAGTGCATCCTTCGGGTTGGTAGCCAATGCACCATGGAATCTCTCTTATTCATCTCTGATCCACAACCTGAACAAAGTAGCAGAATTAATAATACTGAACATACTATTCCTTAACAAGGCAAAATTGGCCTATACATACATAGAATGAAAATAACTACCTACCTGAACAAAGACTGTCGTGACGACGAAATGCAGGAAATGCACCTTTACTGCTCTCCTAATGACTATGAACAAGGGAAACATAAGAAAGATAGTAATGCCTGTTCATATGGAAACGCCCTCTTGATCTACAAAAGTGGATGACATGGGCATGGATGACATGAACCTTTGTGCGGTCCATGTCATATGCAATCAATGTTCTATCCTTCTCAATAAGGAAAATGAAATTTTATTCTGGGTGACCTGTAATCACTCTAGACTCCTCATCACAAAGCTCAGAACCAACTTTAATATTCATGTGTCCAAACAGTAACTCTGTGTTCACAACATGCTTCAAACTCCAATTATCAGTACCATAGTCTTTAAGTATCCACACTAAAAGCCAAGACTTATTGCGAAAATCAGCACATCACACACACAGGTGACCTGAGCTTGATGGATGGACATTTCAGCACCACCTGGTTTATGACATGTTTTCCCTCCATATCCACAGCAACTATCATAAAGTACTCAAGCATGTGCATAAAACCATTAAGAAAAACATTTTTCGATTTTGAACTGTAGAACAATACTACCGTCATCCCATTCAAATTCCTTAAAGATCTATGTTGCAGTTTTAGATGAGTAGATCTCCACATCTACGCACGCACCCACCACCTCAACAAATTCAATCATATAGAAGTGCGAGGACGTTGGGTCAAAACCTAAGAGAGCCTGACCAACAGAACAGATGCTACGCAGCAGTACATGCCATTTGTGGGTCACCAGATTGTAGACAACATAGCGACGTAATCCATCAGGCCCAGCACACCAGCAAAGGACGAGGCCACTGCAACAATCTGAGACTAGGACTTCTTGAAGGGGAAGGGCAAGAAGGACAAGGAGGGCCATTCACCAATGATGTTGGTGAAGTGGTGATTGTCCCTTCCACCAGCTACCATAGTGAAAGGATCAAGATGCCCAAGAGGAGGGGAGTGAATTGGGCTAATTCTAAATTTTCTTACAATAATCAAATCCTACGGATAGCCCAATTAACCCCTTGTGCCTAAAAAATGTTTCTATCAAACTAACGCACAAAGGACTTGCAACCTATGTTTCCAAACTTACTCTAGCATGGCAATTCTATGAATGTAAAGACAAGTATTGAATTGCTCAAAGTAAATACTCAAAGTAAATGCTCAAAGTAAAGAGAGAGAGGAACGCGGCGATGTTTTGCCGAGGTATCGGAGAGTCACCACTCCCCACTAGTCCTTGTTGGAGCACCACGGCAAGGGTGTAGCTCTCCCTTGATCCGCGTAAGGATCAAGTGCTCTCTACGGGTTGACTCTTCGACACTCCGTCACGGCGAATCACCCAAAGCCGCTCACAACTTGAGTTGGGTCATCGACAAGCTCCGCCGGGTGATCACCAAGCTCCCAACCACCACCAAGCCGTATAGGTGATGGCGATCACCAAGAGTAACTAAGCACTGAACTCTCACTTGACCACTGCGAAGCCTAATGAGAAGATAGATGCACACTTGGCTACTCTTGATTCACTAATGAGGCTACTCTCTTAGATTCTCAAATCTCAATCACCTCACTAGGACCTTGCTCTTCTTGGCACTCACAAACGTGTTTCTCAGTTGTTGGAATGAGCAAAAGTAACTCCACACACGAATGGAGCTTCTATTTATAAGGCAGCCTAAAAAACGAACCATTATGAGCTTCTGCGGGGTGACCGGACGCTCTGGTCATGTTGACTTGGACGCTCCGATCAGTTCAACCCGTGAGCTAGTAAAATGTATTGACCGGACGTTGGCAGGGTCCGGTCAGCACTGACCGGACGCGTCCGGTCGCATGAAACCCTCACTGGATGCTTACTGGACTCGACCGGACGCTGAACCCTCAGGGTCCAGTCAGTACTGACCGGACGCGTCCGGTCACAGATTCCCTTCTCTAGAACCTTACTGGAGTCGACCGGACGCTGCATTTCAGCGTCCGGTCACTTGACCTCTTCAGCGTTCGGTCGCACCGAACGTAGACAACTGATCAAATGAACTGATCGGACCCTACAGGCCAGCGTTCGGTCACACCGGGGCCAGCGTCCGGTCAGCATTTGACCCTCCATTCACTTCCAACTCTCGATCATATGTGAATGAAGATTGCTCCAAAGGATCTTAGGCATTCATAGGAGCTACCTAGAGCTAGTTTTAATAAGTGTGCACCACACCTAACTCACTAGACTCAACTAGGTCAAGCTACCCGTCCATACCCCCCTAATAGTACGGCCAAAGGAAAAACAAAGTCCTAAACTACTCTAAGTGTCTCTCCAACTCCAATCGACACTTAGAACTAGTCATCCTTAACCTTGTCGTCAATCCTTTGAAAACCGAAACTGATTTCCATCGTAGGGGCATGACAACTTTGATTGCCCAATCGATCTCCATTACCATGACCTAACTTAATTGCCTCTGCAAAACACACGTTAGTCATAGTAATATTGTATTGACATTAATCACCGAAATCCAACTAGGGGCCTAGATGCTTTCAATCTCCCCATTTTTTGTGATTGATGACAATACCACCTCGAGTATGTGAAAGAGTGAGGTTTTTGACGGGCTTGGTTCATATAAGCTTTTGTCAATAGAAACAAAAGTGTTAGTCAAGCTTATATGACCCAAGCCAACACAATGTACTCAAAGGATATGTATTAAGCATGAGTACTAATAACAAAGCTCATTTGCATCAGAGTATAAACACGGAAGCAAAAGCAAATGAGCATAACGCAAGTGATATGACATATAAGTAAATTCAAAGTAGAAAGCACACATGTCATATATCATAATCACATAGATAGCACTATCACATATATATAATAATATGCATGAAAGTAAACACACGAATGCATAAGTAATAGTGTATCACACAAATGAAACTCCAAATGTATATAATAAGCTAATGCTATAAAACTAGCTCCCCCTAAAACTCGCTCCCCCTGAGTCTACATACTCGAACCCTCTCCCCCTTTGGCGTCAAACACCAAAACCTAAGGGTCGGTCGGTGGGGCTGCAGCGGACGAGTCGGGCACTGAAGTACGTGGAGCAAGATGGAACTGGGCGCCATCATCATCTGACCCTGAGCTCTGAACTGACTGACCCTCTAAACAGGAAGTGTCGCTGAAGCGGTCTAGGTCTGAGCTAGGGCTGGTGCTGCCTATGAAGCTGCTAGTATGTCTGTCGTAGGATCTAAAGAGGCGATAGACAAGGGGGGCCTCTGAGTAGTCACTGCGACTGGAGCTGCTGTAGAAGGACCGGCGGTATGCATATGAGGCGGTGTAGGCATGCCGGTCAGCTCGCTGAAAGATGCTCCAAGACTCCTGGAGACTGACGTGTCAGGCACAAATAGCAAGGGTGACTGCTCTGGTGAGAAGTCCCGTGTGATATGGAGTGAACTGCGGGGCTACCACTGGTGAGGACAACCACTGGGACACCTGAACTGTGGGTGAAGCAAATGGAGCTAGAGGCTGTCCCTGACTCTGAAGCCCACTAGGCTATAAAGCTGGAGTCATCGTGGTGGAGGCAGGCGGAGCAAGCTGGGGCGAAGGCTATGGCTGTGGGGCCCCAAGTGCTGTCACTACATGCTGCATAAAGCCCATAAGTTGCTGCTAGCTGCTGGAGAAGCTGCTGCTGCCTCTGGAACTCGTCCTGACGAGCCTAGAATTGTGCGAAGTTGGCAGCGGTCTCTTGTGCCTGTCAGTGCCTGGTCCTACTGTATCTGCTCAAGAATGGCAATCAATGCGGGGTCCGTCTACGGTGTGGGTGGAGCTGAACTGGAACTACCAGCCTCTGCATCATGTCTGCGTGGGGGCATCTGAGGAATCGGCAGATAGTCATCATCCGAACTATCACTGGACTCGGTCATCTCCTGCTGTGCCTCAAGCTGCTCCTCCTCAGCGGCGGCAATGCCTCTAATGATCTCGTCCTGCTGAGCTGCTGACTCTGGAATATTTGGACGACGACTGGGACGAGCTAGTGCCTGTGGAGTGCTATGCCTGATCCTCTGTGCCATGTTATATGCAGGAAAACTCTATGGTGGCAGCCTTGTACTCTGCAACCAACTCAGGGGTCCTAACCTGCACACACTTAAGCATCAAGAATGTGACCCAGTGTGCATAAGGAAGCTGTCTACGACCCTTGAAGCCCTCAGCAATAGTATCCTCCATCTCTGATAGAAGGAGGTCCCAAATGTCGAACACGGTCTGCTACATCAGGGCGTTGAGGAGCCAGAGCTGTAAGCGAGTTAGACCCTCCCTGTATCCCAACCTAGGAAGCAATAGTCCTCCTGATAATGGCCTCTAGCACTCTCACTATAGGAGTCAAGTCACTAGGGTTCCTGCTCGACCCCTCACCAAAAGGCTCCTTAAAGCAATGTCGCACCAGATCTGTCGGGGGCACCATCCCTCCATGAGGACGCCTAGGAGGCTCCTGCTGTCCTATAGCATACCTCATGCAACTTGACAGGCTGATCCTATAGCCTCAGTATCTCCCGGGCCCTGAAGCTCATCACTCGGTAATCTCTGCCGTTGAATGCAAAGTGAATGAAGTTGTGATAGCGAATCAACATAGAGTGAAGCATAAAACTACCAGACCCTAAGATGGTACATATACTCCTATCTGGCCAATCAGATCTGCGAGCCCTAGGCAAATATGACAAGTAGGGGCGGATGTGCTCTCTGGCTGCTACCACAATAGACTCTAAACTGCAGACCCTCTGAGATCTGAAACACTGCCCCACTGTTCAGATATGTGTTGTAGAAGTCCTCCTAGAGCAGTGTGTAGAACCCCTCTGCTGCTCTCTCATCCCTCCTCAGAGGGAACCATACGTCGAACTCAACAAAACGTAGCTAGGCGAACCTGCCTTGGCTGTAGCGGCCCTCAAGTCAAGGTGTACCACTGGCGGCGGACCCTGTGGTCTAGGGCGGGGGACATGAACCCTACGCTGTGTAGCTGGCCTCGCTGGAACTGTGGCACTAGTACGTCCTAGAGTGGCGAAGCTAGGGTGTCCGGCTTGGTCTCCTTGGCCTGCTTGGCCCTCCTGAGTGTCCTAAGCTGGCTGAGGCTCTGCTGGTGGGGGCTGCTGCTGTGCCTCCTGCTGGGACTCCCCCTGACGCTGAGGCTCCTTAATGGCTAGACGACGTCCTGCCATCATGATAGTCCTAGGTGGACTACCATGAAGTTGCTCAATCTCCCTCAGTCTGCCCTGCGCATCTAGTGCCAACTGATCTGCTATGACAACTCCACTACAGGCACCACCTCTCTCAGCATGCTCTGCGGCCTCAGCGACTGCAGCTGCTCTCGCTGTCTCTGCGTCGGGGTACTTACGCTTCTTGGATGTCACTTGCTTCGTTGCTTTGCCTTTCGATCCTACAGGCTGGCGAGGCGGGGCCTCCGGTCATCATCACCTAGACCACCACCAACGTTCTTGGTGCGAGCCATCTGATCTGACAAGAGGGTGAACTACCGCTGATGAAGATCAACTATCAAACTGACACTCCTGAGGCTTGGCCTCGATCCTTACTCGCGAGCTTGGCTCCGAGTTGACTACCAACTTTCTTAAGAACCACAACGACACCGACTCGCTGCACGATAGAATAGATGGATATACAAATAAATACGATATATCTAATAGATGCAAAAGACCTAGGAAGCAAGCAATGTAGGTGCGAAATTGAGACGATGGGCAAGCTACCTGACAAACCGGTGATCCGAGAAAAGGAAAGGCGTCATGCGGGGGAACCCTCGAAATCGGCTAGGGCTAGGGTTACGAAGAACAATGATGAACCGGTGGCCCTAGATTATTTGAAATCAGTGCAATGTATTGCAATTTGATCTAAGCAAATCAAAATTGGAACAAGGATCTAGCCTTACCATAGAGGAGGTAGGCCTAGGGCACTGGAATCGGCCTTGAGTGATGCTTGGTGGCACGCGGGCTAGGGTGGGCACGGCGGTGCGGCGCAAACGCAGCTGTGTGGAGTCGGAGGAGCGTGGGACAGCGATGGCTTGGAGATGGCGGCTGTGGCGGTGCGGCGCTCAGGCATGGGACTGTGGCGGCGTGGAGGCTTGGGCGTGGGAGCGGCGGCGCTAGCTAGGGCTCGGCTTGGTCCTGGCGGGATGTGGGGAAAAGGGTACGGCGGTTTGGTTAAATAGATTCCTCAAACATGACAAGAAAGGAAACGGAAAAAGAGTCCTAAAGCCGCGCGTGATCCACTGACCGGATGCTCCGGTGGTAGCGACCTAAAGCTACCACCCAGTGTCCAGTCGATTCCAGAGAGGTCCAATTCCTCTAGAATCGAGACCGGACGCGTCCGGTGGTCCATGACCGGACGCAGGCAGGGTCCGGTCAGTACAACCTGTTCCTTCACCAAATGACCGAACGCTGGATCCCTTCCTGACCGAACACACAAACGCAGTGTCCGATCACTCCTCATCAGCAGTTCACCTCCTGTGAACTGACCGGATGCTGGACAGCAGCGTCCGGTGCACCTTTTCCAGCAAATCTTCAAAGTCCCTTCGCGCTGCCTATTCCCAATCAAGTCCCAACTTGAATAAGATCCAAATAAACACCAATTAGGACTGATGTGAGTGACCTCTCTCAAACCCTCATATTTTTTAAAATATGTTGCCTTAGGCTATAATTCTTTTTAAGAAAATAGGCAATAAGAGGGCAAATAGAACAAAACAACATTCATGCATATGCAATACTTGTAAGTAAATCTAGTTGCTTGTCAAGTTTGATCCAAGGTTAAGCTTCTTCACACGCTTTTCGACGGTTATCTTAACCATGTTAGACAAGCCCTATATGCATTGCCAAAAATTAAATATGTTGTATATTACAATGAATGCAAGGGACAACACAAGCTCAATTTTTAGCGAAGTTACTAAAATCAAGCATATTGAGCTCATTCCGCAATCTACAAAAAGTAGCCTCATCTAGCGGTTTAGTGAAGATATCTGCTAATTGATCTTCGGTTCTTACACCTTCTAGTGATATATCATTTTTAGCAACATGATCTCTTAGAAAGTGATGGCGGATATCTATGCGCTTGGTGCGAGAGTGTTGAACCAGATTATTTGCAAGTTTTACCGCACTTTTATTATCGCACAAAAGAGGTACTTTTTCTAGAACTACACCATAGTCTAGCAAAGTTTGTTTCATGTATAAAATTTGTGCACAACAAGCACCCGCGGCAATGTATTCCGCTTCACCGGTGGACAAAGCCACACTATTTTGTTTCTTGGAGGACCAAGACACAAGTGATCTACCAAGCAAATGGCACCCTCCGAATGTGCTTTTTCTATCAACTTTGCATCCGGCATAATCCGAATCGGAATAGCCAACTAACTCAAATATAGCTCCTTTGGGATACCAAAGACCAATGCTTGGTGTGTGCTTAAGATACCTAAGGATTCTTTTTACGGCAATTAAATGTGTTTTCTTAGGACTAGCTTGAAATCTAGCACACATACACACACTAAACATGATGTCGGGCCTAGATGCGGTTAAATATAACAAGCTACCAATCATAGAACGGTAGAGAGTTTGATCAACCAGGTTACCTCCCTCATCTAGGTCGAGATGTCCATTGGTAGGCATTGGTGTCTTGATTGGCTTACATTCATCTATCTTGAATCTCTTGAGAAGATCTTTTGTGTATTTCTCTTGAGAGATGAAGATGCCTTCTTTCATTTGCTTGACTTGAAAACCATGAAAGAATGTAAGCTCACCAATCATGGACATCTCGAACTCCTTCGACATCAATTCATCAAATTCTTTGTATGAGTCTTCATTTGATGATTCAAAGATGATATCATCAACATATACTTGACAAATGAAGATATGCCCATCAAGCTTCTTGGTGAATAGTGTGGTGTCGACCTTCCCAATGGTGAAGCCCTTCTCAATGAGGAAGTTCCAAAGGCGCTCATACCAAGCTCTTGGGGCTTGCTTAAGTCCATATAATGCCTTGGACAACCTATAAACATGATTAGGATATCTAGGGTCTTCAAACCCGGGAGATTGATCAACATAGACTAGTTCATTAATAAAGCCATTTAAAAATGTACTTTTCACATCTATTTGATATAGTTTCATTTCATGATGTGATGCATATGCAAGAAGGATACGGATGACTTCTAATCTTGCAACCGGTGCAAAGGTCTCTCCAAAATCCAAACCTTCAACTTGAGAGAACCCCTTTGCAACTAGTCTTGCCTTATTCCTCACAACAGCACCTTGATCATCTTGCTTGTTGCGGAACACCCACTTTGTTCCAATGACTCTCGCATATTTTGGTCGCTCTTTAAGAGTCCAAACTTCATTGTGAGTGAAGTTGTTCAACTCTTCATGCATGGCATTAATCCAATCTAGATCCTTAAGAGCTTCTTCTACCTTGGTAGGCTTATAGCAAGAGACAAAAGAGTGATGAGCAATAAATGAAGTAAGTTTTTGAGATTGAGTCATTACTCCCTTTGATGGACTCCCTATGATGAGATCCTGTGGATGATCTTGTAGAAGAGGTGTATTTCTTCTATTGACCACTTGAGGAGGAGGTTGTGGAGCATCAACATCTTGTGCTTGTACCACCATTTGCTCATGAGAGATATGAGTATTTTCATTTTCTACTCTCCCATCTTTTTCACCATCTTGTGGTACACTTGATGAAGAGGGTTGGTTAATGACTTATACATCATTTTATCATCTTTTGGCTTGATGTCTCCCACTGGAATATTCTTCATGGCCTCCCTCAATGGTTCATCACCTACATCATCAAGATTCTCATGTGCTCCTTGGGAGCCGTTAGATTCATCAAATTCCACATCATATGTTTCTTCAACCAAGCCGGTGGCATGATTAAATACTCTATATGCTTTGGACTTTGATGAGTAACCAACAAGAAAACCAATATCACAACGTCTTTGGAACTTTCCTAGGTGTTGCCGCTTCTTGTAGATGTAGCATTTGCAACCAAACACCCTAAACAAGGAGATGTCTGGCTTCTTCCCATTGAGCAACTCATAAGGTGTCTTGCTAAGGAACTTTTGAAGGAATAGGTGGTTTGATGCATAGCATGCGGTGTTGATTGCTTCCGCCCATAGAGCTTCGGGGGTGTTGTACTCATCTAGCATTGTCCTTGCAAGAGTGATCAAAGTCCGGTTCTTCCTCTCAACTACACCATTTTGTTGAGGAGTATAGGTTGCGGATACTTCATGCTTGATCCCAACTTCATCACAATAGGCTTCAATGTTTGTGTTGTCAAATTCTTTCCCATTGTCACTTCTAATTTTCTTAAGCTTCACTTTAAATTCATTTTGAGCTCTCTTGGCAAACTTCTTAAAGCAAGATGCAACTTCGGATTTGTCATGAAGGAAGAACACCCATGTATACCTTGAATAGTCATCCACAATCACAAGACAATAGAGATTCCCTCCCAAACTCTTGTATGTTGTTGGTCCAAATAAATCCATGTGTAGAAGTTCTAGCACTCTTGTGGTTGACATGAAAGCTTTGGTTGGATGAGTGTTTGCAACTTGCTTGCCGGCTTGACATGCACTATAAAGCTTGTCCTTCTCAAACTTCACATCCTTCAACCCTCTCACCAAATCATTCTTCATAAGCTTCTTGAGTGAGCTCATCCTAACATGAGCAAGTCTTCTATGCCATAGCCACCCAAGTGTTGTTTTGGTGAATAGGCAAGTCTTCAAATTTGCATCTTCAGAGGTGAAGTCAACTAGATATAAGTTATTGTATCTAAATCCATTGAATATCACTTGATTGTCATCTTCCTTGGATACAACAATCTCCTTCTCGATGAACAAGCATTGGAAGCCAAGATCACACAATTGCCCAACGGATAGCAAGTTGAAGCTCAATGAAGCAACATAGAGCACATTGGAGATGGAATGATCATTTAATATTGCCACTTTGCCCAATTCTTTAACCTTGCCCTTTGAATTATCTCCAAATGTTATTTTCTCTTGTTCATCTACCTCTTCATCTAGTGAGGTGAACATACAAGGGTTACCGGTCATATGTTGAGTGCAGCCACTATCAATAACCCAATGACTTCCACCAGTCTTGTAGTTTACCTACACACAAGAGATTCAAGCTTTAGGAATCCAAACTTGTTAAGGATCCTTCACCTTCTCAACAAGTGACTTAGCCACCCAAATCTTCTTAGGTCTACTCTTGTTGGGGGGCCTAAGAACATGACTTTCATCTTTCCACTAGAATCTTTTCTAAGCATATAGTGAGCATTGAAAGCAAAGGGTCTAGCATGCTTGGGCAAGGGTTGTGGCGGTGGAATTTGACACTCATGAGCAAAGTGGCCTTCTTGTCCACACTCAAAACATCTCTTTGGCTTTGGCTTTGGCTTTGATTGTTGTTGTTGAGCTTGAGCCTTCTTCTTCTCTACACTTGCCACATATCCAATGCCACTTCTATCCATCTTCATGACGGTGTTCATGAGTAGCTCACTTTGGAGATGCTTGCCTCTAGCAAACTTGCTCAATCCAATCTTGAGATATTCTTTCTCCAACTTGAGCTTCTTATTTTCTTCTTTTAGAGCATCATATTTCTTTTCTTCCTTGAGCTTCTTGTTTTCTTCTTTGAGCTTGTCATTCTCAAGGATCAACTCTTTGTCATGATCAAGAGTTTCTAGCACAATGGTGTTGTGGCTTTCCATCTCTTCAAGATCTTTCATGAGCTTCTCATTATCACTCTTGAGCTTGGCATACTCATCATAGTCATTGCACTCAACCACTTGCTTGCCTTTGCTACTAGATCCATGCTCAATGCTCTCATCAATTAAATCATCACATGAAGTAGCTATATCAATCTTAACAACATGGTTAGTAGCATCATGTGGCTCATTTGGTAAAAATTCTTGAGCAATAACAAGAGTATCATGATTAATCTTAAGAGTAGTGTATTCATCTTTTAGCTTGTTGTGGCTAGTGATGAGTTTGTTGTGCACCCACTCAAGTTTATCATGTTTATCTTTAAGCTCTTTCTTGGAAGATTTGAGCTCCTTGAGTTTAGATGATATAGCATCATTAGTTTCTCTAAGCTCATCATTAGCCTTTTCCAATGTATCACACTTAGCTAAGAGTGAATCATTTTTAGCATCAACTTTTCATTGGTGGCTCTACTCTTTCTAATGATCTTAGTGTATTTCCTTAATATTTTGACAAGATTATCATATGTAGGTGAATCATCATCATCGCTATCGCTATCATCATCACTAACATGCTCATCATCACTACTATCATCACTCTTAGTTACCTTGCGTTCACCCTTGGCCATAAGGCATAGGTGTGTAGAGGATGATGGCGATGGTGGCGGTGAAGATGCAAGATCAATAGCAATGGCGGCTACCTTTTCATTGTCACTATCATCATCGGATGATCCACTTGATGAATCAATGTCCGTGAGCCAATCACTGATAATGTAGGCCTTTCCACTCTTCTTCTTCTTGTGGAAGTCCCTCTTCTTGCCATCTCTCTTCTTGTATGGCTTGTTCTTTTTCTTCTCATCTTCATCTTCATTGCTTGAGTCATCTTTCTTGCCCTTATTCTTGTTCTTGAACTTGTCTTTCTTGGGCTTTGTGCATTGATGAGCTAGATGACCAAGTTCACCACAATTGTAGCAATCCATCTCAGAGATTGGCTTTCTTCTTGAGCTAGTGAAGAACGTCTTCTTCTTGCCGTCAAACTTGATGCCACTCTTGTTTAGCTTCTTTAGCATCTTGGCGGTCTTCTTCACCATGAGAGCAAGGCTTTCTTCATCATCTTCATCACTTGAGCTCTCATACTCAAGTCTTACTTTGCCCTTATCTTGGCTAGCTTTGAATGCTAAGTCCTTCTCTTTCTTCTTTGTAGAGGATGAGCCATCTTGTGGCGTGATGTGCATGTACATCTCATGAGTATTGATCTTTCCCAAGATTTGCGTCGGTGTAGCGGCGGAAAGATCACCTTGATGTAGCACAGTCATAATGTGCCTATATTTGTCAATGGGGAGGACACTTAAGATCTTTCTCACAACATCAGATGGTGGCATTTAAGTAAGTCCAAGCCCATTGACTTCCTCTACAAGAACATTTAAACAAGAATACATTTCATTAGCACTTTCTTCGGGAAGCATCTCAAATGAATTTAGCTTTTTAATCACAAGATGATAGCGTTCCTCACGCTCACTCTTGGTTCCCTCATGGAGCGCACAAACGTCCGACCATAGTGCATGGGCATCTTTGTGGTTCCTTATATGGTTAAACACATCTTTGCAAAGGCCTCTAAAGATGGTGTTTTGAGCCTTTGCATTCCATTTTTCATAGTTAACCTCATCGCCTTGTAGGTTTGTAGCATCCCGAGGTTTTGGAAAGCCTTGTGAGGTGGCTCTAAGAATTTCAACGTCTAGAGCTTCTAAGTACGCCTCTATGCGAATTTTCCAATATGAAAAGTCATCTCCCTCAAAGATAGGAGGAGGTTCATCCCCGTGAGACATCTTGCTCTAAGCGGTTAGGCTTAAAAACATGAGCACGAGGCTCTGATACTAATTGAAAGGATCAAGATGCCCAAGAGGAGGGGTGAATTGGGCTAATTCTAAATTTTCTTGCAATAATCAAATCCTACGGATAGCCCAATTAACCCCTTGTGCCTAGAAAAGTGTTTCTATCAAACTAACGCACAAAGGACTTGCAACCTATGTTCCAAACTTACTCTAGCATGGCAATTCTATGAATGTAAAGACAAGTATTGAATTGCTCAAAGTAAATACTCAAAGTAAATGCTCAAAGTAAAGAGAGAGAGGAACACGGCGATGTTTTGCCGAGGTATCGGAGAGTCGCCACTTCCCACTAGTCCTCGTTGGAGCACCCGCACAAGAGTGTAGCTCCCCCTTGATCTGCGCAAGGATCAAGTGCTCTCTACGGGTTGATTCTTCGACACTCCGTCGCGGCGAATCACCCAAAGCCGCTCACAACTTGAGTTGGGTCACCGACAAGCTCCGCTGGGTGATCACCAAGCTCCCAACCACCACCAAGCCGTCTAGGTGATGGCGATCACCAAGAGTAACAAGCACGAACTCTCACTTGACCACGTGAAGCCTAATGAGAAGATTGATGCACACTTGGCTACTCTTGATTCACTAATGAGGCTACTCTCTTGGATTCTCAAATCTCAATCACCTCACTAGGACCTTGCTCTTCTTGGCACTCACAAACATGTTTCTCAGTTGTTGGAATGAGCAAAAGTAACTCCACACATGAGTGGAGCTTCTATTTATAAGGCAGCCTAAAAAACAAACCGTTATGAGCTTCTGCGGGGTGACCGGACGCTCCGATCATGTTGACCGGACGCTCCGGTCAGTTTAACCCGCGAGCCAGTGAAAATATATTGACCGGACGCTGGCAAGGTCCAGTCGCATGAAACCCTCACTAGATGCTTACTGGACTCGATCGGACGCTAAACCCTCAGGGTCCGGTCAGTACTGATCGGACGCGTCCGGTCACAGATTCCCTTCTCTGGAACCTTACTAGAGTCGACTAGACGCTGCATTTTAGCGTCTAGTCACTTGACCTCTTCAGCGTCCGGTCGCACCGAACGCAGACAGCTGATCAAATGAACTGACCGGACCTTGCGGCCAGCGTCCGATCGCACCGAGGCCAGCGTCCGGTCAGCATTTGACCCTCCATTCACTTCCAACTCTCGATCATATGTGAATGAAGATTGCTCCAAAGGATCTTAGGCATTCATAGGAGCTACCTAGAGCTAGTTTTAATAAGTGTGCACCACACCTAACTCACTAGACTCAACTAGGTCAAGCTACCCGTCCATACCCCCCTTAATAGTATGGCCAAAGGAAAAACAAAGTCCTAAACTACTCTAAGTGTCTCTCCAACTCCAATCGACACTTAGAACTAATCATCCTTAACCTTGTCGTCAATCCTTTGAAAACCGAAATGATTTCCATCGTAGGGGCATGACAACTTTGATTGCCCAATCGATCTCCATTACCATGACCTAACTTAATTGCCTCTGCAAAACACACATTAGTCATAGTAATATTGTATTGACATTAATCACCGAAATCCAACTAGGGGCCTAGATGCTTTCACATAGAAGAAGCCAACGACAGTTTGTGAAAGCTTCTTACATTGATAGGAATCGGAGATGACGCGCTTTCAGGAGCGATAGACACACTTGCAACAGCACAAGGACGGGACAGGGAGGTAGCAGAAGATGTCAGCAAGCACATCGTCTGAGAGGCTGTCCACTGCGTTCCTCATGTTGGGGGCCTCCTTCATATGGAATGACACCACCAGCCGAAGAGATGAGGCCGCCCTGCCGTGGAATTGCATCAATAAACATTCGTTAGGTGATGAGTTTCGAGGAGAAGGGACGGCGATGCAAGTAAGGCCTTGTTACACTTTCCTTTGGATCTGGCGACGGTGAGCATGAGTGGCAACGCTAGTGACAGCAGCAGCTCATTCATTGGTGGATCTGTGCGGGCAATCCGACGATGTGCACTAGCACAGAGCAAGAGCTGAGCAGTGTTGATGAGCAGGAGCGACGATGACGAACAACAGGAATGATGAAAAGAAAAGCTATGTGTGTGTGGGGGGGGAGGGCAGCGGCAAGGTAGGGGTGCGGGGGGGATGGGGGGATGTTGGAGTAGGGGCTGCTTGCTCTCTACATAACTTTTACGGCACGCGGGAATCGAACTTTCATCAGTTTTGTGCGGGAGGATTCAAATGCGGGATTGGAAATTTTCCAACTAAGCAGCGGTGAATGCACAGTACTATCACCGGCGGCTAGGTCCTATTACCACCCAGAGACCTCCGTATGATACGGTGATGAACACTAGGGCACACAATCTTAATGTTTGGCATTAAAACAAAGCGAAACTGCGCACTTAGAAAACTAAAAAAACACAATTCCAGTACTCAGATTGAAAGGAAGCCAACTTGAGTTTGATGGTAATTAATAAGGCACACAGATTTACATTGAAAGAAAGCCAAAACATGCACTTAGAAAACATAAGAAAAGCACAATGCAAGTACTCTCGGATTGAAAGGAATCCAACTTGAGTTTCATACATTCATACCGAATAAGTAGGTGGACACTACCAAGCTAACAAGCATGTCGAAAGATAAAATGCAGATACTAATTAGGTTGACACTATTGAAAAGTTAAAAGGCCTTCATATGTACATCATTGGTTACATAATTAATCATTCTCCATGCAGATCCTAGTCGACCTCCATGGGATCATTATGAATCTCCATAAGATCCTGCAGATCGTTGTTGACCTCCGTGGGATCGTTGTCAATCTCCATGTCATCCTGAGCCTTGACAACTACAACCATGTTCGCATCCATTGGTACACTTTCATTTAGCTCATCGACTTTGTTCACAAAGGACTGATTCGGTGAACCAATACTAAGGACAATAAGGCTCAGAAGCTGCACTCCACGGATATACAAGGCCACAAACTCCAGAACAGAAAGATGCATTTTCATCTGTAGATCCAACAAAATTATTGTAGCTAGGTTGGAGGTGAAGGAGTAGAGAGCATGAGAGAGCAATACAAAGGAATATAGAATCCGATGAAGGAGCAGATCTAGTGTAGTTACCTTAGATCCGAATGGAGCAGAGAAGCAGGGACGGTGCGCTGAAGATTTGTGCACCAGTGAGGTTGGAGGTGAAGGAGCAGTGAGCACACGAGAGGCTACCTTTCGTCCAACGCTAGCAGAGTGAAGCAGAGTAAGAGAGCAGAGTGGGGAATGGATGGGAGGAAGGTGTGGTATGTAACACCTCTGGTGTTACGAGCTTACTTAGCACCTAGGTTATGGTCAATGAAAAACAATTTCTGTAAACAAAAACAAAATATAACTTGTGTATAATGCTTATGTAAAAATGATGAGCAAATAGTGTAGATAAGAATGCAACTTTAGGTTTGGAAAGCGAATAGTGTTAACCAGTGTTTTGGCAGCTCAAACATCGAATCCAAAAATGAAACTAGAACTTTTCGTTGAATCGGCGAGAATTTGAACTTATGTTTAAAATGCCATTTTTGGTGAATTATATTGAGCAAATAATTAAATAGTGCTTAAATATTTTGTTCCTATGATTTAGTATAAAGTATGGACTATTGCATGAAGTACTTATTGGTTGAAGTTAATCAAGATTAGGCCTTTTAAAAATTGTGGCAAAAGTGTTCATGGTTGTTAAGTTCAAACTGAACTCTTGTCTTTTCTGAGTCTGAAAGAGTAGTAGACAATGCCATTTTGGCGTTTAAATTCTAACTAAAATGTCTTAAACACTAGTTTTATGTTTTGGTATGGTTGGTTGCCTCTAAGCGATTACTTGGGCATGGTATAGGTTGTAGTGGTGTTGGGCGGCATGTTGTTCTCTTAAAAATTTCCCAAACTTCCTTAGAACGCACTGTGACCATGCTGTTGGTGCTACGTTCTTGGGCCAGCGCTCAGCGTGACGAATCCACATTGGCACCTCTCTATCTCCCTCGCTGGTCACCCTCCGACCATGCTTGTTGCCTAGAACAAAGCCCTTAGGGTATACTAGAGTCTTGAGCTTTTGTTTTAATCTCAACCGAGCTCTAATTGGTTGATTTTTATGCTTTAAGATCTATGCATGACATCGCCTTGGGCTGGCTAGCCGAGTGTGTGTGGTCACCGCACTTGGGGTGCGAGGTCACATGTTGGTGCACCCACTGCTGCACACGCGCACCGCATCACGCGTGGCCTTGCCAGTGGTCATCTCATCGCCGCCCCATGCTACATGTTGGGCTGAGCCAGCCACGACCACCGTTGTTGAGGCAACCAAGCTGTGCCTCTCGCACACACACGAGCACTACGCCGCCGCGCTGCACTAGTGACATTGCTGCGCTGGCCACGCTACGAGGCGTTGTTGTGATGCCATTGTCGCTTGTTCCCCACTGCCACCGCGTGCGCGCGCCACCTTGAAACGTTGAGCCGCATGCTGGGGTCGAGCCGAGGCTATGGCCATCGTTGCCATGCTCACGTGGCGGTCGCCCCGCCCTATGATTCACCTACCAGGGCCTATGTCGCTATCGGCCATGTCTGGGTCAACAGACCCCAGTCACAGGGTTGATGGTGACGCCTCCCTGCTTTGCCCTGTCCCGCTAGCCGACGCCGGTGAGCCCGCTCGGGCCTGGCTACTGCATTCAAGCATTCCGCGTGTAGGCACACCTCATGGCTCCATCCTAAGCACTAACCAACGCGCCTCCTACCCCTCGCTTGTGTAGCCATTTCCTCAGGTTGCCGAGTCTTGTTGGGTTGTGGTCGGGTCACCCCTACTGGGGCCGCTTCACGCGATGTAGCAGTGGCGATGCACCGCTCTCTTCCCCTTCATAATCACCAGCTCAAGACTTCTCAGCCCAATTCCTTGTGCCAATGAGTAGCATGGGGAGTTAACTAGATGCCCCATTCTTGTAGGGTCCAGTGGTGGTCTGGCTGCGACCAATTTTAGGTTTTGCCCACCGCCAGCCATGAGCACCGCCGCAGCCAGTGGGTTGGGGGTAAGTCCCAATCAGTGGGGGAAGAACCCAATTGGTGGTGTTTCTGGACTCATGTTGATCTCCTCTAGCTGGTGCTCATGTCAAGTTGGCCCGGGTTTTCACCGTGGGTGTGGTGATGCGCCGGTGCCGCGCTAGGAGCGTCGCCGCATGGTGCGGGTGCACGTGGCCAGACCACCTCAACACTTCCTGGTTTCAACCGTCACCGCAGCTCGGTCCTCGATGAGTTTTTGGTGCTTCCCCGCCGTCTCTACCTCTCCATTAGTTCCCTAGGTCATTGGAATGGCCGCGCTGCCGCTCGCGCTGGTACATCTCTGAGTTCCTAACCGCCACCCATCCTTACGTGGTTTAGCCTAGGTTGCCCGACGTAATAGCCCTATGCCGTCGGCCACCGTGCTGGCGAACACGGGGATCCCTAGGGACCTCCCCATGGTAAAAGTGGAAACACCCAAGGGCTTGTTTGTAAAGTCACTGCCAGTAAGAATAGTGCGCATGGTAGTCGTACTATTACCTAGAAGCTCAGGGACTTTTCTGCAAAGCCACCGTTGCATGCGGGCTCCCCCAGCCTTGGGCCACGTAGGGCCATCGGGACGCACATGCAGCCACGCCCGCGCTGGGCTGTCGGGCCAGAATGGTCTGCCGCCGGCCCTTTTTCTCTTTTAAGCAGTTTCTAGTTTAGTTTCTAAGGTAAATTTATAAATTCAATATAAATTTGTGTAGTTGACCAAAAATTGTGAAAGTAATTTTGTTAGGTTCCTAAAATTATGATCTATCTGCTAGTATATTATGTTCATATAGCTTCATAGTATTTTCAAGAGTGATCTAATTAATTTGAGATGCTTAATATTATTAAAATATAAATTTGCAGGAATTGTTGTGATAAATTGGTGATAGTGTTGGCTTTACAAATTTACAGTAAATTCCTCACATTATTAGGTGCCCGCTGTAATTTTTATAGCTCCATAATAATTAGTTTGCTAAAGTAGTTAAATGAGCCCTAGTTCATATATATATATATATATTTAATCAATAAAATGCATATATATATATATATTTAATCAATAAAATGCCAAAACATCTTGGATTATAGAGCTAAAATATTTTTCGAGGAACAATGCCTAGCCTAGCACGTTAGTTATTAAAGCTATCTCGTTAGCTTGCGAGGCGTAATCATATTCTTAAAGTTGCAGTTGTCGTTGGTTAATTATGTTTTCTGCATTGCGTCTATGTATATCAGAAAAGGAACAATGATGGATCGTGGAGTTGACCGGAGTAGCAGAAAAGATGGTGCCTTGATGATCATGTCACCACAATGGAATGCTAACTTTTGGTTATATCTTATCTAGACAAGCCTCAGTGCATAACCCCTATTATTCTACACTTTATTTTATGCTTGTGCATTAAGTTTTAAGGAGTTGAATGAAAATCACTTGCATATATATATACTTATCCTATGAGTCTTACTAGTATGACAGGGTCATGTAGATTTCTATGCTATAGGATCCCAGTAGAAGTCGAGTGATTACCTGTCACTCACGAGAGATAGGAAAAGATGTTATTGTTACTATTATCAGGTTACTATCACATGAAATATATATAGATAATAATTGGAGATCAGGCGGGACCATACTTTGGGTTTGGGTTTGGACTTGGTTAGGCAACCGAGCGAGGCTCTGGTTGAATTTGTCCTGCCTGTGTTGATTAAGGACCGTCCGTTGCTGTGGATGGTAGTCAGGTCATAGACTTATTATCCTGGGCACATACTTGATTATGGGAGCGGGAAGACTCATTGCACTCTTATCATGGGTTCCGGCTCTTTCTGGACTGACTTTTAGGGGTGGGTATTAGGTGGAGGTCTAAGCACCATACTGAGACCGGGTCTCAGGTGTTGGAGGCTTGGAATCCAAGTTTGGATGGAGACCTAGACCCCTTGATAGAAGTGGAACGAGTTGGTTCCATTTGTGCTTGGGGTACAAGCGGGGCGTGTATTTTGGGGTACCCAGCTGTGATACATTGATTCACGAATCATCGTTTCTCTGAGACGGTACCGACTTGGCTATGGTCTAACACCGTAGTAAGAACTGGAATATAAAAGATGGTAAAATAATTCTAATTGCTTACCACATGCTTGAAAGTAGCATAGGTGTTTACATAGAATGGTTAGTTAATGAACTAATGATGATTGCTAATAAAATTGAATATAAGGACGCACATTTAATAATGCTTCCGCAGATGCAATAACCCACAAGCCAAATAAGCCTTGCATATCCTTAGAGTCTTTTATTTTCCTCTTATCGGGTAAGTCTTACTAAGTACAATTGAGTACTCAGGATTTTATTCCTCGTGTTGTAGGTGACCGATGGATGGTAGATGACTTTTGTGTGTGGAAACCTCCTGGTGGGCTCAGCGAGGATTTCATGACGCTACTGATGTAGAGTTTATTCAAATTTTTCTTAAAAATGTTTTGCAAAGGAAAAACTTATAATCTGTTACCATTCCTTGTATGTAAGTGTTCCTCATGTAGCTCTTAACCTTGTAGTGTATGAATTTTTATTTCCACTAAAACTCTAATCACATGTTTAATTCTGCTATTGTATTAAACAATGTAAGAAATGGCTTAAGAGGTTGTAAGCTTTATACTCTCATTTATGATCCTAACGGAAAAATGTGGAATTTTGAGTTCTCCCTTAGGGTGTGCTCGACGGAATGGCATGATTTAGTGCACTCTCTTGAGTACTTAGTATGTAATGGAAGACAAGTACTCCTGGGAGGCATTAGATTAGACGGTTTTGCCGCATGGTAGGACCGTAGGAGAGTATATATATAGTTCAATAAATTAGTTGCCCCTATACCAGGGCCCAGTGTCTAGGGAAGTAGGATGCCTCCAACACATCAATTGATACTTGGATCTACTATCATTTACAGTTCAATAAATTGAACACCTGGTTAATCACCTTGCATTTAGTTCAACAATAGTTGTACAAAAGTGACAGATTTCAGTCTGACAAATCATTGATACTTGGATCTACTATCATTTATAGTTCAATAAATTGAATACCTGGTTAATTGTAACATCCCAGATGTTAAAAGCAATTAAAAACTTGATCATGAGCATCATGAAGCATAATCATCAACTATTGTTTCATTAATGCAATTTATGTCTCAGTAATCGTATGTTCATGTTGAATATGTGATGTTTCATATGTTGCATTGTGGTATTTCATATGTTGCTTATATTATGTTTCATATGTTACATGAAATGATGTTAATAAAAGTGATTAAGAAACTATGTGAATTTAAATATGAGAATTTGCTTAAACAATCAAAATTTTGTTAAAATAAACCTTGTTTCAAGTGTGCTTTATAATATGGAACAAAAGTGTATTTAAAGTTTCAAATCAAACATGTTTAAATTTAAGCTCAAGGATTGAATTCAATAACCAATTCTCATACTTAGCCATTTTGACTAAGTCCCTAATTATTAGTTATAAAGTTCAATGTTTGGGATTTTATTAAATCAACTTTCATAAATAAAAATTGTCCAAACTTTGTTCCATTGATTGGTGGGGTGTCTAAGCTTTGTTAATGTGTAATTAGATGTAATGTTTGATTTATGTTTAGCCTCTAATTAATTGTCCAAAGTGCATAACTAAAACCAAATTTCAAAACCCTAACTGAAATTCAGTTTTTAGTTTGAAAGTGCCCATCTTCCAAATTCAAAATCTCCAAAACCTTTGATCTTTTGGGGTCGATCCTTTAAGTGAAATTGGAGATCGTTGATCCATGAACAACTTTGCTTAAGGGAGTTTAACACGTTTAGTAGAGAAATCATGAGAAGAAGGGAAGAGAAGATCGTCGTTTTAGTATGCTACAGTGTCACAGAAAGCAGCTGCTTGCCGCCGATGTCGCCGTGATAGTTTTCACCGCTCTCTCGCACAGGCACGTAGTTGTTTCGGTGGTAGCATCGCAAGCAACTGTTGGACGCCTCGATGCTTCGCCATCGCCTTCAAATTGCCTCGAAGCCGGTCGCAATCTTCTTCTTCTTTCTTCCCGCCGCTGTCTAGCTCCTCGGTCATCGGCCAAATTCATCGCCACCAATCCATCTCCGCCAAATTGCTCACGAGCCTAGCTTCGCCTTGCCCTCGTGCACCTCCTTGACCTGCTTGCGCCATCTCTAGCTATCAGGAGTGGCTACATGCGCTGTTTTCGTCGCGGCAGCACCGCCGAGCTCGACCTCACCGTGGTTAGCTCGTTCCAGAGCAGCTCTCGCTCCCACTCTTGTCATTTTGGATCCCTTGGCATGCTGTGAAGCTCATCGTCCTCTCCTTTTTATTGCTACCATGCAGGTCACACCGGAATGTTGACCTCATCGCTAGGTTCACGCTACCGCATCCACCCTCAACGTCGACAGCTATGACCGCACCATCCCTACTTCAACTGATCGCATAGACGTGATCGTGGTGAGCTCCTGGTCATGCCCGTGCCCTCCGTTTTTACCTCTATCGCACCGGAGTGGCCGGCCCACCGTCGCGTCAGTGTGCTCTGCGCTGCCGAGCCGCCATGGTTGTGGTTGCACGCGTAGGAAACCCTAATTCAGTCACTTAGCATAGTAGACGTGTTCATGCAGTTGCGTTGAGCCTGTAGGTGGTCTCGTCGTCATCGATGAACTTGCCGTTGGCTGCCTCCACCTCGCCATAGCGCCGCCGTGCCACCGTGGTCACAGCCGCGTGTGCTACAGCGCGTTAGAGCCTCAACTAGTGTCACCGTCGTGTTCACGTGAACGAGGCGAGTGCGTCGACAACCTTCGCGATGTCCGCGAGCTCGTTGTTGAGCTCATCCGCCATGCCAAAGATTCACTAGACCACCATGGCCACTAGTGTGCTTGCTGCTGTGCTCTAACCGGTCAACCATCACCACTAGCGTGTGCGCGCGAGTGAGCCGAGTCCGCCGGAGTTGACCTCGTCGCCGATGAGGCCTCTACCGGGAAGAACCCGCCGATCAACGGCATCTACGCCTCGGTCAGCGTAGGCATGACCTGGGGGCCGCTTGTCAGTGACTGAGGGTGGGAGGAGGTTGAGTAACAAAAGAATTTCAATCGGTTTATCTTTTTTAGAAAATATTAATATGTGCAGTTTCTTACAAAATTGATAACTAATTACTAGAGCATGATAAAAATATGAAACTTTTTGTGTAGCCTCTTCATGCTGTGCTCTATCTATGAAAAATATGAAATAGTGAAAATAAATAGTTTTTGCATGCTTTAAAATTTCCTATTTTAATTAATAAATGGACCTTCCATGATTTTTATAGGTTAAAATAATTATGCTTTAATCATGAAACTTTTTGTGTATGCTTACATGCTAATATCTACTCTCACAAAATGTTTGGTACTGTTTTGATAATTCTAAATTGGTTAATTAATTTAAGTGTGTTTAAATGCCTTTTATGGATTAATAAAAATAACAAAATAGTTTCTATAAATTCCTAAATGACTTTGTTATGATTTTGGGATAGTTTGTGGACCTTGGAACACTCATGTCACGGAACCGACCAATTTATAAGAGCACAAGTACAAAAACAATCGCTGGAACGATTAAATTCTCGAACTTGAGCCCATATAAACCCGGTAGTCAACCGAAATCTCGAAGGATTTCAAACCAACTTGCATACAACCCAGATCACAGTAATCCAACATAACATATCGTACGTTACAACATTTCACAGATGTTCGCAAATAGATTACATCATCACAGAGTCATTGTTATTACAAAACCAGTCTTGTAAAACATACAGAAGCAAATAGTTTAACTCACACACCGAGTTCAAATACACATACTGGTTCGCTGATCACAGACCGCAAAAGCATTCAGATAAGAGAAAGGAGATCATGCCCATGATCTAGTCCTCATCACCCGCCGGGTGGAGACAATACTTGCAGAATCCCTGATATAGGAGGTCATCTGCAACAAGAGGGAAATAAACCCTGAGTACGGGAATATACTCAGCTAGACTTACCCGTCGAAAACCAAACAAATGACACCAAGGATTATGCATAGCTTAATGTAGTGGAGCTGGCTGACATTTTCTTTTTGCAGAAAAGCATAAGTAATAATGATCAACTCTTAACCTGAACTAGCAGTAACTTTTTAGCCATTAACCTGTCATCTATATTAGCACCTGTACTAAGCAATCATTTTATTAGGGTGCAAACATTAATAACCATATCAGGTATTCATTGTGGCAACCTTATCATCATCCATTTAACCATATCGTTAAATTAATTGAATCTACGTTGCCGCTGCTCAGTCAAGTTCTCACTATCCGGGAGAGACGGCGATTCGAATCGATTCCTATCCAGCTGGAGGGGCATTCCTAAACACAAACCCTACTTCCCCCGTCAGGGTCGCAACAAGTCACCTTTGGTACAATTCAGGAGTCGCGGGTCCGAACAGATCGGCATTCTCAGAGAACCACTCTGCCAAGGTTGTTCGGGACTCTAACCCGCCTTGGACCTATGCCAATGGCTCTCCGCACATCCTTACTACCTCCAGAGTGCCGCCACTGCTCGCGTTCCTGGCCTGAATCGAGCTACTAGGCTTCGCGGTCGGAACGACTTATCCGGCCAGCTATGTGTTAGGCTGCGTTCAACATGACATGAGGACGTACAGCGTATCGGTCCTTAAACGACTCAGACGGAGTCACTATGTTCAAACCTACACAAGACCCCGCCCGGTCTTAATTCATTATTTACATGGTTCTTTTCCACGATAGCAAATATAGCCAACCGTGATCCACCTCATCCTAAAGCTCGCAGGTGACAGGAAATCACCTGACTTCTACCGCACTAAGCATGGCTAAGCATTTAACCCGTCCTGGACTTAAATAGGATTCCAGTGCGATATCTGGACAAGGAAGGATATATAATGCAGCAATTGGTTCCAACCAATTCCTATACTTAATGCATCATCAACAATAAAAGATACTCAATGTATTTGTGAAAACATAGGAGGCTTAATATGCTCCGGGGCTTGCCTTTCAGGAACGAGGAAGGCTGGTGGTCAGGGCACTCGGGCAATTCCTCCGCGGCGACTGCTTCGTCGGCTTCCTGCACCTCGGGTTCCTCCTCCTGGTTGGCTCCCTCGAACTCCAGCAACGTCACTCCCTCCGGCACACCTATTGCATGAATGCGCAAGATAAATATCATGAATGCACATGTACGAATGTCGGGGATGCTCGGGGAATGCACATGTTCGCTGTAGTTTGCATATTCCAACTTAAGCCCTATTCAAATCACTTTCACTTACCACGTTTATACAACCTAAGGTATAATTGCTCATCTTCCGTTAATGACCTAGCACCTGCACCTAAGCATATTCTCAAGTTAGGCTAACCCCTAAACAATCAACGAGAACCTTGCAACAACATACACTCAAGCATTTGTATTTCAGAAAAATGAACACTATGTAGCGGTGCAGTAAACTAGTCATAACTAGAGATTTGTAAATCCAAATGATATGCAACAAGACAATCTGGAAAGCTTATAAAATTGTCTACAATACAATTTCAGACCTCAAAGCATGATTCAAACCTTTACCAGGTCGAATTCATCAATCAACAGAAGTCTATCCTCACAAGGCAGAGAATCAGCAAAAACTACAACCTAACTTTAAACAGCTGTAGTTTCTAAACTACTAGGCCAAATGCCCTCAAATTTTGACAGGAGCTAGCTACCTAATTTATCTACAACTCTTGTATTCAACTCATTCACAGAAAACCAAAATATCATAGGGAACTTTTCAAAGTCCCCAGATCTGTCCCGAGGGACATAATGCAAACAATTAATTACTAACTTATGATATAAACACTTAATTGGACAAAACTAACTTTACTGATATATCACACATATCACAAGAACACCAGAAAGTAGGGGGTTCATCACCAAAACATTTCTTTTAATCCATTTCTTAATTTATTTAATTAATTAGGGGAAATAGTAAACATATATGAAAACTGCCCCATTAATTCTACAAAAATTACAGTAGACACTACATGCTTTAAGTAGACTACCATAAAAATTTCACACCATTTGAGTAAGTATAACAATCTACACAAAAATGGTAAGGCAGAATGACTTAAAATGGCATAATTAGGAAACCTTAGTGAAAAGTGTCAAGCAACAGATTTCATATTTTTCCTAGCATTCTTAAGGTACTAAGATACAACCTACCAAGTTTCATGGCCATAGGATTCCTAGAAAATTTATAAAAATTCACACAAGTATCTACTAGTGATAAAAGGAAAATTTATAACTCAAAAACTACACATGCAATGACTCTAAAATTTTAACCAGGGCTTCTACTATACAATACTAGCTTACCCACAAAATTTCATAATTTTTGGATCACAGAAACTCAAGATATGATTTAAACAAGTTTGCATGCATTCAAAAACACATTTCAAGTTCCTATTTAATTCACCCAAAATTTCTACCTACTGTGCTCAAGATATATTTTTATTAAATACTAGACCTCACAGTGAGTCTAACAAAATTGGAACCACCCAATTTGGATCTACAAAACAGGAGATACAAAAATATCAAATCAACACTCAAAACTGAAAATTTGAACTATCCTTAAGAACAACAGCCACTGACGTGTGGGACCCGGCTGTCAGCCGACCCCACTGGTCAACGGCAGCAAAGCAGAGGAGGCGGCTGCGACGCTCGGAAGACGGTGGAGCTCGCCGACGGTGACCTCACCGGCGACGAGAACGGCACCAACGTGACCGCCTAGACCTACTGCGTCGATTGGCACCCTAACCGCAAACCCTACCGACCTCTAGGTACCTCGGCCACGGAGCTCGGCGGCTCGGCCATGGCGCACGGCGGCGCGTGACCGTGTTCCGGCTTGGCTGGACCGGCGTGGGTGGTGACATCATCACCCGAGCATCAGCGCATGACGGGGAAGACGAGACGCGGGCTAAGGATGGAGGAGTGGTGCGGTGGTGCGCTGGCCGCGGTGAGCGCCATCTCCGGCGAGAGTGCGACGGCGCGGGAACACCGACAGCGGCCTCACCTGAGGTCGAATGACCGCGCGGAGATGATGACGAGCAAGAGGGGATCACGGTGGAGCTTCGATGAAGGTGTAGTGCGCGTTTTCACGGTGGTGAGTGCGCGGGAGCTTGCCGAAGCTCACGGCGGCAATGGGGAGCGGTGGTTCCGCTGCTTCGGTAGCGGAGGAGAAGGGAGGAAGCGAAGAAATGAACTGAGGCACAGGGGGGGCTCTCGGTGGCGTGCTACGGCTTGTGCTGGCGCTCTCAGGCCCGACGTGGCCTGGCCGATCAGGCCGGCGGTGACGTGCGGTGCCACGCGGCCGTCGAGTTCTGAATCGGTCGGGTCACTGTAGGTGTCTGAACTTTCATTTCAGTTTCGACAATACCAACTGACAGGCGAACTTCAACGATGATTATCTCCTAAACCGTGTTGATTTAGCTCGTGGTATAATTAACAAAGTTGTTCACCTATATGCGAACTACAATCTTTACAATTGGAGCTCAAGCTGTTTGGGCTTTGTTTGGAATCTACAAGGTGCATAAGTTGGGTACATGAAACTAAAATCCAGTTATAAGACTTAGAAAATTTTCAAGTGTGGAATCAGCCTTCAAAGCTGACATGTGGGCCATGTTAGAGACTGTTCCACACAATTTCATGACTTGACTTCTAAACAAAGTTTGTTCCTTATATAATTCTCTACATCTTTGCTTTAGGTTGCTCAGACATGCAAACATCCTAAGCCACACTTTTTAAACAGTCAAACAAAAAGGTTTAGGGGTCAAAT
The DNA here is from genome assembly GCF_019320115.1 of Miscanthus floridulus. Lineage (NCBI taxonomy): Eukaryota > Viridiplantae > Streptophyta > Magnoliopsida > Poales > Poaceae > Miscanthus > Miscanthus floridulus. The sequence goes on from NC_089587.1 coordinate 13,087,053, forward strand.
TTGGTCAAACCATGACTTGGAAACCTAATTAGGCAAAATGATCAACATGAACAATGTTCCAAATGATATTTTATGTATAACTGAGTTACCTACAAGTATTTCTAGCCACACCATGCATTGGTCACACAAGAATCAATCAAGGTATGTACTGAAACAATGAAAAACACAAGAAATGTTGCAAATGTTTCATAGTCATGTTTCACATGTTTCATGATCTTGTAGCATAGTATTAACAACTCTTGTTTCACTAAGTGAGTGGCACATGTTGCACTTAAGTGTTGCACACTTTACATTTCATAAAAGAACAACACACATGAAATATACAACACGTTGCAATGTTTCGAAATTATGTTTCATATGCTATAAGTTCACGAATGGATGCATGATGCTCATGTTTATGAAATGCAGTGCAAATGTGGAAGCTAAACACCAGGAGTGTTACAACTCAACCCCTGTTGTTCCTTGGCAATGGAATTACTTATTTGATATGTTTTGAATCAACATGTTATATAATAAATAAAGGGCGTACCTAGTGCAGAGAGCTAATGGTTTAATTAAATGTTTAGTTTTATAATTCTTTATAATGATCATGAGTTAAGGAAAATGTAATCACTTCTTGTTGGTCCATGCTAAGTTAATCCTTTAATGATAAATAACTAATTAACTTGTTAGTTAAATAAATAAAAATACTTTGTGAAGTATAACCCTAGTTGTACAACGAAGGAAAGTTGTATTCAACTTCCTTAGATTAGTTTAAGTTCTGCTATGCACTTGAATGTCTTTCATCATGCATCATGGCATGTAATCCATCATGTTAAGCAAAGCATCATTTATTACATGTAGTATACGAGAGTGAGAAGGCTCATGTCGATCAAGTTTTGGAGGAGGTCCATCCACAGTGGTGTTGGTGTCAAGTCTAACTACTGTGATCCTCTGTGGAACTAACCTTCTCTGCAACACAGGCAAGGCCCGAAGCATAAACCCTTCTCTAGTATTTACAAATCTTTATTACACTCTACATCTTGTGAGATGTGCATTAAGTAATTAGGAGTTGGTCAAATACCGTTGTTGCATGATTACCTTGATAATTAGGTATCCTTAGTTATACCCTGCTAGTATGAATAGGTTGGTACCTCTTATGCTTAGTAATGCTTAGACTTCGTTAGAAGTCAAATGATGGTTCCATCGTTCGAGAGAAACAGGTTTACCTTGCTCTTCTCGGCTCTGCCGATGGATCATGAGAATACCATGATATTGTTAATGTTCAAATTGAGATCGGGCGGGTAGCTTGCATCATAAAATGATTCGATGTAGTGCTCCACCTATATCGATCGAGGACCGTTCGTTGTTAGACCTGTGTGAGTCGAGACCTTGCAATACTGGCCACATACTTCGGTAAGCCTAAGACCTCGGCTATTCTATTATGTGAAAAGCTAACTACGCACTAGGAGTGGGAGATGGCGAGAGTAGCATGTACTCACCTTACGAAAACATCACAGATGACGTAGGATGGTGGAGTACTGTATTCTCGGGTAGCGCAGACCGGTTCACGTTTTGGAGGATCCGGGTGAAGGTTGATATATGTAAGTCTCAGACCTACATATGTCGTGTGGTAAGGAAACCCCAGCTAGGCTAAATCGATTCGAATCGCCGTGCTTCTCGGAGAAGGAAACTCGATTCCCTGATCTACATCGTAGTTAATCAATGGAACATGGTACTGATGGTAACATGGTTACTTATGGATAAGAGATGAAATGAGATGAGATGAGATGTTTAATGAAGTGATTGCTATAGACTAGGTGCAAACTGGATACTGATAATGAAGTAATACTCTGCTAAAACATTGAAAGAAAGGATTCACTAGTAGTAAGCTTTTCTACAAAAGTTACTTCTTGCTTCAATCTTTCCTTAAAGCCAACATGTCCTTGGAGTCTTTTCTTTTGGTCGGATAAGACTTGTTGAGTACCCTCAAGTACTCAAGGTTTGTTAACCCCTGTTGTAGGATCTGACTTGTGCTGCTAATCAAGGTCATGTCGGTGGGCTCAATATGATCTGGCAGTCTCTCCTACCTTAGGTGTTTTACTTAAGTTACTTCTACAGTTCTCCCGTCTTTTGGAACTTAAGTTTAGTTTTTACTTTGAACATGTTGTGTAACCTAATATTGTAAATCTTCCACACTCTGATGTAAGTTACTTTTGAACCAACTGTTTAATGTTGTGGTAACTCCATGTTGATCCTGTATGAGTTGTAAAATATGGATAATTCAGGGTTCCCTGAGGACACCCAACAGACTACAAGAGTTATCTGACTCTCGTGTGCAGCAGTTAGAGGTCTTAAGGACAATGACAGGTGCACATGGGCCATATAATTTGGGTGGTTCTGCCACATTAATCACCTTACACTTAGTTCAACAATAGTTGTACAAAAGTGATAGATTTCAGTCCAATACATAAATTGATACTTGAATTTACTGCGGTGAACTAAGCAACTTGCCAATGAACATACCAAGAACTAAGGTAAGTACAAAATAGGTGAAACAAGAACAGGAAGCATATTTCTTTCTTAAAGGTACGAAATCTTTCATCGTCTTCATTGGAACCCTGACCATTTCTTCAATCTATGGCATAATCTCTTTCTCCTCCTACAGGTGTTCTTCATTTGTTGTAACAATGGCCTCCGTCTTCAGCTCCCAAATCTTGTTACGTAAATCCAAAATCAAAGTCCTCAGAAATTTTCCATATGGGGGATCGTGCCACTTAAAGAACCCGCAATCTAAGTCAGGCTAGAAAAAACCAAATTACCATGAGTACAGTGGGATTTTAGTATTTGCATTGCGAAAACATAATGAACAAGAAAGAAATCGAGTTACATTATTTTCCCTACAACATCTGTGGTAGTGACATCCTGGGTTTCTGAAGGGTCAAGATGGTGGACTAGAGGGGGGTGAATAGTCCTTTCTAAAATTAATCATGTCGGCTAACCAAAACAAGTGCTGAATTAAAACTATCGGTCTAGCCAAGACTACACCCCTCTATCTATGTTCTCTAGCACCTTCCAAAGATACTAATTAAGCAACAAAGATGCCGAGCTAGCTAGAGCTCACCTAACCAATTCTAGAAGCAAGGTCACACAAACCTATGCCACTAGTACTTCAAGTAACAAGGGAGCTCCTACACATGCTAGTAAGCAAAAGCACAAAGCCACCTAATGCTCACTAACGATGCTCAATAACAAGGCAACCAATGCCAAATTAGATAGCGCAAATACTTAGCTACACAAACTAAGCAATGTGACTAATAAGGTTACACAAACCAAATTAGCCACGCAAGGGAGCTACTTCTATGCTACACAAGCAAGAAGGTAACTAGTGAGCTACACAAGCTAACTAATTACAAGAGCAACTACACAAGCACAATGTATATAAAAGTAATCACAAGCTTGTATAAAGGGATTGCAAACCAACGAGAAGAACAAGGTTGACACGGTGATTTTCTCCCGAGGTTCACGTGCTTGCCAACACGCTACGTCCCCGTTGTGTCGACCGCTCACTCGGTGGTTCGGCGGCTAATTGGCATCATCCACCAAGTCCGCACGTCAGGCACCGCAAGAACCTACCCCAAAAGTGAGGGTAGCTCAATGACACGCTCAACTAGAGTTGCTCTTCGTGGCTCCCGCGGTGCGAGCATAATGCCCCTCACAAAGGCTCTTCTCCGGAGCACCGCACAAGCTTCTTGTAGGCTTCGACGGAGACCACCACCAAGCCATCTAGGAGGTGGCAACCTCCAAGAGTAACAAGCACCACCGGCTTGCAATTCGATCACCTAGTGCCACTCGATGCAACCTCACGATGTAATTGCACTAGAATCGCTCTCTCACATAATCGGATGATCACTATCAAGTATATGTGAGATGGAGGGCTCCTAAGCACTCTCAAGCATGGACAGAAAGTCCCCTAAGGTGCTCATCACCAGCCATGGTTGAGACACCCTTCTATTTATAGCCCCACGGGCTAAACTAGCCGTTACCCCTTCACTGGGCATTTTTCGGGTTGACCGGACGCTCCGGTCATATCGACCGGACGCAGGACCTCAGTGTCCAGTCAACGGATGCTTGCCACGTGTCACCTCCGTTCAACCTCAGTCGCTTGATCTCAATGGTCAAGTGATGACCAGATGCACAGCTGCTCAAAGTGACCAGAACGCAGGACCCCAGCGTCCGGTCGTTTCCAGTAAGCTCCTAGAGCTGCTCAACCGTGATTGGATGCGTCCGGTCGGTCATGACTTAGATGCAACATCAGCGTCCGGTCCTTCTCCAACTTCTCTACATTGCCTATGTCACTGTATGTCAGCCTGACCGGACGCACCCTGCCAGCGTCCGGTCACTTTCAGTGCCAGCGTCCGGTCATGAGACCGAGACCGCACGCTCACAGCTGCCACTGACCAGATGTAGGACCCCAGCGTCCGGTCCACTCTGTGAGACCCTGTCTTTTCTATATAGGGCGCCGGTGGCACCGTCAGACTATCTGCACTCTATGGGCAGACACTCCATCGATGGAGTTTTGAACCCTTGTCTCTGTTCCTTCACTGAGTTGATCCACATCAACTCCAACTTCATCTCCTTTGTAAATGTGCCAACATCACAAAGTGTACACCACCATGTGTATGTGTGTTGACATTTTTACAATCATTTTCCAAAGGATTAGCCACTCAACTTGCCACACCACTCAATCCTAGCGACATGCAAAGTAAGATCACTCGAGTGGCACTAGATGACCGATATGCAAACAAGTTTGCTCCTCTTGATAGTACGGCCATCTATCCTAAACCCAGTCATCAACTTCTTTACACACCTATGACCGGTGAAATAAAATGCCCTAGGTTATACCTTTGCCTTGCGCATTCTATTCCATCTCCTCCAATGTCGATGCAACACATGCACCAACACGTTCAATAATGATATGATCCACTTCATATCATCACGTGATCATATTGGTTCATCGATCTTGACTTCACTTGCTTTTCACCGTTGCCTTCGTCCATCGGTGCCAAGTCTTGCTTAAGCTTCACCGCCACGCGGTACATTGCTCCAAAGCCTCCAACGTGCCCTTCACGCTTGCAACCGGTCCATCAAGCCAAGTCATGTCTTGATCTTCTCCACCTTGATCACATGACTCAATGTCATGTCTCATTTGCAATGAGCTCCTTCATCATCACATGTGTGAGCTTTGCAACATCTTCAAGCTATTTTCGCCTTCATGGCATATGTTGCTCACACACATGTACATGTGGACTACCTGTGTATCTCACATAAACACAATTAGTTCACCTAGGTTGTCACTCAATTACCAAAACCACACAAGGACCTTTCAGTTTCCATCACTCCACGAAATCCACCGAGGCGTCTTCAAGCCGTAGTGACACAAAAGTGGTGGCTGGTATGCGTAGGGGTGGTTCTTGACACGGCACGGGATGGGCGGCTCCCTCCCGCTGTAGCCTCCTCCGCTAGAAGCTGGTGTTCTTCTCACGATGGCGCCCTAGGATGGTGCCGACCACTGGGAGGAGTTGGAGCTAGATGTAGTCATAGAGCAGTCAGGGTTCAAAGTGTTGCACACTCTGAGTGAAGAGGTCGGCCCAGGTCTTTTTTCTACGCTTTTGCCTCCCGCCAAGGCGCAAAAACATCCTTGAAAACCCTCCCACTCCCGCCAAGATGAAATGTTGTGTCACCGGCGGTTCAGGGTACTATCCGCCTGTAGAAGAAGGCCTGTTTTGGATCCTCTGTGCTTACTTAGAGGTGTACACGTGGACCATAATCAAGACCAACTGACTCAATTAATAGTTCAACCGAAGTAATAGTTCAACGATTGTGCAGTACTCATACATACTAATTCAGAGGTTTCATCAGTACATATAAACTTCATTAACATAAAAGCTTCACAAATTCTAAGACTTAATGTCGGATGGGTAGGCAGTTGCTAAGGTACTCAATTGGTTGATGCGGTCCCGAAAGCCAGAGGTAGTGAACTGTAGCGAAGATGACAGCATCTCCGTCCACGGACATGTTATGTCTATAAAGTATGTCTACTTCCTGTTCAGTCCTGCAAAGCACAAAAATCTCTCCACAAACAGGATCTTGAACAATTCTTGTCAATTTTTGTGATCCGAGAAGGTGACGAACAACGGCATCAACAATCATCAGTCAGTCTGGGTGAATGCTCCGTCCCCAAGCAGCAAACAACATCATCTGGGGTCCTGATGCCACCCCTAACCGTCAAAACGCAAGGTTGCTCGCATTGAAATGGCTTCTTCCGAAGTAAGACATCTCTTGCAATGAAGAAATTCCTAATATGAACAAAACTGATACCGAACCTAAAACCAATTGGAACCAAATGCAAACAGGGGGTGACCAAATCCATCTAACCTTCACGGGGCGTTGTCCACAACGACAATGCAAGGTGCTCGAGACAGGGCAAGTACAGGCGATGGGTCAAAATGAAGATGAAGCAACGGGTGGGGAGACTGAAGATAAAACGGCAACATGTGGGGAGAACTAATGGATTCATATTGAGGTTTTTTAGTTGGTCGAATCAGCCGCCAAGGCGCCGACAGGACCCGATGGGAGTTGGGAATGGGCCGGGCGCTTCTAGGTTTGTTGCCAAATGGATGGTCTAGATTGATCGGCAGCGAGAACGGACGACACGGGATAAGTTAAACAGTGTTCGTATTAAGCCAACCATTGCCACGCTAATCCAATGCTATAATACAGCGATTGTCAGCGGCTAAACTGCTTTTAGATTCTCCTACAAACAACTGCAACCGTACATGATAGTTTTTCCCTTTTCATTCACAAATATACAGAAAAATTAAAAAACATTCGTCGATAGATCAAATCCGTGCACTGGAATTTTAAAAGTAGTATTGGAAAGAACTTGCTTTGCATTTCATATAAAAATGTGGTATTGAAGAGATCAAATCTGTGCGAATAGAATTTTTTCATTGATTGATTATATATATCTAACATATAGATACAATTTAGACGAGTATATGATTGTACTTGTCCGTAAGCATAATAACTAACCTAAACTATTAAAACTATTTATACTAACTATAAACTACTTAATCTAAATATATGATCCTTGCCTCGCTCACTTGGGAGGAGGTGAGGCGAAGTTAAAGTCGGAGTCAGTCGAAGTCGTCATCGTCGTCTTCGGCGTCAGCGTCGGCGTCGGCATTGGCGTCGTCCTCGTCCTCATCCTCCTCGTCCTCCTCCTCCAGGTCCTCCTTCTCGGAGCTCCACGGAGGACTATAATCGGACATTCCGTCGTCGGAGGAGACGTTCTCCTCGTAGGAGTGATGGGATGGCAATTCGTCCTGGACGACGAGCTGCTTGGAAACTTAATGGGGTTGTCCGACATTTTCTTTGTAGATTGGAAGCGAAGGAGATGATGGATGAAGAAGAGGGGTCGTTTCAGAGGGCACCATGCTTGAAGTATATGTACAACAGTGGGTATGCGGCTCTTAGGCTTCAGGCGACGGAAGTAATGGTGATTTGACGGCCTTGGAAGTTGAGGTAATTCAACACTCATGCCGAATTTACCGCCGGTTGACCAAACGCTACTTTAGGGTCGGCGGGCAAAATGCGTATCTCAGTCAGCTCGGATTTTTATGCGATGGAGGAAATGCAACCCCAATACCACTGCTGCATCTATGGTTAACCCGTCGGTGGTAAAGTTTGAACTGCCGGTTTCAGTCGTAGGAGGCCTTTTTATCGTTCCAACCGATGTGCAAGTATCATACCGTTGCTTTTATCGCGGCAGTGAAAATGGTGACAGTGAAAAATCAATCTGTACTGTGCTTCTTCTGGCTCGCGCTCTACCGTCGTTTATGGACCGCCGAACGGTGCAAGAGGCATGGTCTGCAGGATGAGGATGCCTACGTCCTTTGTGGACAGGCACCAGAGACAAGCGATCACCTATTTCTGGGTTGCGTGCTCGCTAGAGAACTCTGGTTCTCCTTGCTAGCTCCGGTGGCCTAACGGCGCTGGTGCCTAAAGGCGCGGCGGCAGCGGCTGTGGCTGGACAATGGGGCACGGCCACCGTTCGACTCCCTGATGTTGCTCATCTCATGGTCCATCTGGAAGGAGCAGAACGACAAGACTTTCTCTAGGGCGGTGGCAGGAACCCAAGAACTTTTCAGGAAGGTTGTGCAGGAAGCTAAAGATTGGGTGCAGGCAGGCTTCAAAACGCTTGCTGTCGTCTGCCCGATTTGGTCGCAAAACACCGTTGTCATGTAATAAGCCAGCTGCTGCTCCAGTAGTTAGGTTCTTGCGTTGATTTATGAGGGCTACTCGCCAACGTGATCGCACTTTGTTATTTGAACAAACTAATTTCCTCTTAATGAAAAACGGGTGAACGGCCCGATCGCAAAAAAAAAAAAAAACAGTATGTCAAGCGAAGGTCACCTTCTTACCAGGAGCGATGTACCGTGCAGACTCCTCCACCGCCACCGCCCCCGTGCCGCCGGAGCACGACGCGCCGCGGCTGAGGAACTTGGCTAGGCCAAAGTCGGTGACGTGCGCTTCCATGGCCGAGTCCAGTAGGATGTTGTTGCACTTGACGTCGCGGTGCAGGATCCACGGCGACCACTCGTGGTGCAGGTAGCATAGCGCGCGCCGCCTCGGTGGCGACGCGGTGCCTGGCGGCCCAGCCCAGGAGGAGCCGGCCGCTGTCGTCGTGCAGGACCGTGCCCAGCGACCCCATGGGCATGTACTCGTACAGGAGCAGGTTGGCCTCCGCGCTGGACGCGAAGCCAAGCAGCCGCACGACGTTGCGGTGCCGGATGCCGCCGAGCGTGGTCACCACGGCCCGAAAGCCGTGGTTGCGGCGGCCGAGGCCCGGGAGGCGCTTGACCGCCACCTCCGCCCCGCCCCGCGTCACGCAGCGATACACGGTGCCGGCTCGTCCTCTGCTGATGATGTTCTCCTCCCTGAGGCACCCGAGCATGTTGTCCATTTCCAAGTCCAGGCTCTGGAACCGTGCCATCTTCCATGCCGCAGGCCACTGCTGCTTCACCATCTCCCGCCACGCCCTGCGCCACAACCTTAGTCTGAGGCACATAATCACCACCGTACCATGGCACTTCGCCATCTTCCGCCACATCCTGCACCCCAACCTTAGTCCGAGGCACACAGTCACCACCATGGCGCTGGCAGTCGGCACGAGCCACAGCAGCGTCTAAGCCTGGGCAAAATACCCAATACCCATTACCCGTACTCGAATTATCCGAACCCGGACCCGAATTACCCGAACCTGAGGTACTCGATCCCAAATTCGGATAGCGATTTTGATTACCCGAAATTAGTTTGGGTAATTCGGGTAATATCCTCCGGTACCCAAACTACCCGAACTACCCAAAGATTTGTTTTTGTCTTTGTATTTATCATGTGTTGTTAGCCGAACCATTTAACTTATCACTTTATTAGAATATAATTCTCTCTATTTGAATGAGTGACTGTAATATATTATTCTCTACAAATTGCTATTGAAATTCTATACAAATTGCTGTTGAAATTATGTATAGATCGCTACTGAAATTTAGTGTAGTTTGTTGTTTTCTGTAAATTTGGGTATATCGGGTAATACCCGAACCCGAACCCGAAGTATCGGGTACTCGAATTTGCGGGTAGTGTTTTTTCGGGGGTAATATCAGGTAGCAATTTTCATTACCCGAATTTTGAATTACCCAAATTACCCGACCCGAAAAAATCGGGTAATCCGAACGCCCAGGCTTACCAGCGTCCTCGTCTTGACACGGCGTGAACGCTGCAACGACAGAGGATTCGGTTAGGGAGTTGTTCTTCTCATTTCAGACATAGTAGCCCCATTCCAAACAGAATACAACGGCTTATATTTTTTTTTGAGAAAGGGTTGGATTTTATTGATACAGAACGCTTACAACCAAGCCCCTGACCGGGTACCCCTAAAAGAAAATAAAATTACACATGAGTCCATTACAGGAGCATCCAGTGCCCGTCGCCAACGCCGACCGTCCCTGCCGCAGCCTTGTCCTCCTCCATCTCCTGCAATGAAGAAGATCCATAATGAAGCTTCCGGCCGATTCCCGATTCGACGACGAGTCTTGAAATTTGAAGCCCATCAGCAGCACACCGTGCTGTTTAACCGTTGAACGCCCGGGCAACCCCCACGTTCACTGTAAACAGACGCCAGTAGCATCACCGGCAAGCTCCAGCCAACAAGCAACAATCCCACAAATGGGATCCAAGAACACCAGCCCGCGTACAGGAGCAAGTGGAGCCATAACCTCCAAGGGAAATCTCCTTGGAGCAACAAAATCCCGGTGAAAACGCCACCGGTAAAAGCACCAAGTCTCTTTCGAACAACAGACATGTTGTAGGTCACGGATTGGGTGTCGCCATTGACGAGAAGGCCACAGACAACCTAAAGAAGCACACAGAAGATTCGAGCACCGACGCAGAAGAAGGAAACGAAGAAAAAATCATCGATGCCAAACCTCCTGCAGATGATACTGTCGCTGTGGTCCTCCCTGCCCACAGACCACCACCGGAATCCGCCCACCATCAACATGGCCGACGCCGGAGAAGCTCAGGAAAGACTCCAACCCTAACCCTAACCTACACAAACATAAGCTAAAAAGGCAGGGTATATACATCGGCCATCGATTCCGCAACTCCTCCCCATCCCGGCGCCAAAGTGACCACCGAAGACGAGAAGGAATCGACGCCGGAAGTTGGAAATCGTCTGGGATTCGCCGATCTACTGTAGCTTGGGGAAAGAAGAATGTGGAAGAGACGCTTGCGGTTTCCTGAGCTTCACCCAAATACAACGGCTTAGGCTGTGTTTAGTTCGCGAAATGAAAATTTTTGGATGTCACATCGGATGTTTCGGGGATAGTCGGAAGGGGGTTTTTGGATACTAATAAAAAAAACTAATTACATAGCTCGCCTGGAAACTGCGAGACGAATTTATTAAGCCTAACTAATCCATCATTAGCGCATGTTAGTTACTGTAGCACTTGTGGCTAATCATGGACTAATTAGTCTTAAAACATTCGTCTCGCGATTTCCAACCAAACTATGTAACTAGTTTTTTTTCGTCTATATTTAATACTTTATGCATGTGCCGTAAGATTCGATGTGACAGTTTGGAGCGAAAATTTTTTGGAACTAAACCAGGCCTTATATGGAAGCCCAACAACTCCACTTACTTCCACCTTGAAACAGGCCAACTCCCTTCCACGCTCCCCTGCATCAGCCACTGGTTGTGTTGCCAGATCCGGATCGAGTTTCAAACTAATCACGTTTTTATTTTTTGAATTCGAGACATGGGCCTCCCCTGGGCCTTACAGCTTCTAGTGCTTCAACAACCATGGGCCGAGCCCCTACGCCTAACAGGCCAAGCCCAACAACTCCACTCACTTCCACCTTGAAACAGCCCAACTCCCTTCCACGCTCCCCTGCATCAGCCACTGGTTGTGTTGCCAGATCCGGATCGAGTTTCAAACTAATCACGTTTTTATTTTTTGAATTCGAGACATGGGCCTCCCCTGGGCCTTACAGCTTCTAGTGCTTCCTCAGTTTGAAGGCCCGCTTCAACAGCTTGAACACGACTGTCGACGATGGTTGCCCTGATGGCATTGCTGAAGGCTGATGGGAAAACTATATTTTGCCTTTCTGAATTATTGTTGTAGTCTAGTTTTTCTCCTCGAACTATGTAAAATCGTTCAAGTTACCTCACTGTACTAGTTTGGAGTGGTTTTGAAGGTGATTTTATATCTTTTTAATTAAAAAAAACGATAAATATTTGACAAGGATTCTAAACCCTAGAAATGGCTCTAAGATTTAAAATTTTCAAAAAATCTAGAGATAGATTGAGATATGAGAAATTCAAATAAAATATTTAGAGCTCATGAAAATATCACTAGATTCTTAAAAAATTGATTAGCTCTAGGAAAATGAAAAAAATATCCCAAAAAATTGAAAAATCCTCGAAACATTCTAATTGATATGTCAATATGTTTTGAAAATGTTTTGCAACAAAAAACTTAATACGCAACCAACACGAAATGCATAGCATGAATGCATTCACAATTAATCTGTGTTGCATTCATGTTCGTTGCATCTAATATTTTTGACATGAAAAGTTTTTAAAACATGTTTATACATTGATTACATTATTTTGGAAATTACGGTATCGGATGTTGGATATCCGAACTCGGATACGGACAGATCTCAATCTCTCTAAACGGATTCGATTTCAAATACGGTCGGAAAATATCCGTATTGTTTTCATCCCTAATGAAGAGGAACCTGAACTAGCAAACCGAGCGGAGTACTAGTAGCGTTGGAACAATAATTGGCGTGGTCCCGATCCCAACGCCCAAGACCCAAAGGTTGGCCGTGGACGGCCTGTCGCCGCCTCGCCGGTCGCCGACTGCACCGCCGGGAGCTCACAGTCCTTGACTCCCTGTGCTTTGTCACGTTCGTTTGAATATGCCTACGTGGACCAGTAGGTTCTGTCACCGGAGTTTTCTGCTTTGGCCTGTCTTCCGTCAGAATTTTTTACTTTTTAACCTTTTTTTTAAGTTTTTCACAAATACACCCTTGAAGTAAAGATTTCAGAATATGAACTCTTAACTCAACGACATCGATGCTGGCGCCGAGCTAACACGTCTCGGCGCCAGCGTCCCTGACGCCGAGCTCTTGGGCTCGAGACCAACGTGGAGGTGACATGGCAGGGCCCTGGCGCCGAGCTCGGCGTCATAGATCGCCGAGCTCGGCGCCGTAGATCTTGACGCCGAGCGACTTGGCGCGGAGCCTTTATTACGTATGGGGCCCACCCCTCTCTTCCTCTCTTCCTCTCCCTCTCCCTCTCCCTCTCCCTCTCCCTCCGGAGCCAACGTGGCTGCCCCACATGCCCCGAGGCCGCGCAGGAGCGCCGCGCCCCGCGCCGGTGCCCTCGCCCGACCGCGCCGCGCCGCGCCCAGCGGCCCTGCGCCTACGCCCTCGCCTCGCCGCACATTAAGAGGCCTCCATTCCTCCTCTCAAGCTATAAATAACCCCTCACCCCCTCTCATTCACACACAAAACAAGGAAGAAGAGCACTCCTCAGTATTTTCTTTCGTTGCAGTACCAATGTCTGGAGGGTCGTCCAGATGGAGAAGAAATGAGAAGGGAACAACCATTAGGTGGGAGGGTCCTCTTGGTCTTGATTTCTTTGAGGAAGCTCTTTATGAGAGGTTTCCAGTTGAGAGCAAAAGCGATTTCACCAAAGAGGCATCACTGAGAGGATACGATGAACAGAAAGAAGAGTGGCCAAAATGCATGTATGGTGAGGACTGCCTAGTGCAGATGTTCACCGAGGGAATAGATGGAGGCCGCCGTTTCTTCAAATGCCCGCGAGCATGGGTACTTGCTATTAGTATTTGTTTCTTCAATACGTTCCTCGTCTATACAACTTACATGACATGCTTATTGCAGTCTTCCTTGGCCAAAGAAAATTATGGGTTCACTAGGTGGGTCGATCCTAGACCTATTTATCCACATGCGGAGTACATCTACTACCGCAGGACCGTATCTTTGATTTAGAAAGAGAAGTTAGCAGTGGTTACAAGGACGACGGACAGGACGACAACAACGGTGCGGATTCACATGAGGCACTCTGCAATGATACATATTGCACCTGCCCTAATCACAGGAACAAGGGGCCTCCGCCACCACCCCCCGCCGCCACCATCATCAACAATGGGAGGCTACTTTGGAGAAGGTGCAACACAATTTGCTATGTGGCTACACTATTGGGACCACTTTATCTTATTCACATGGCACATCTATGTGTTTGTTGTTTGGTTTAATTACCTAAGGCATGTTAGGTTTAGTCGAAGGAATTCTGTACCCTAGTTCGCTACATGATCTCACATGCCATTTCATGTGTTTTGTGTGTTGAAAAGGCTCAAATCTAGTACACAGATTAAATGTAAATTTATTAGAACGTGTATAGTACAATCGTATCATACAGACTTGGGTCGGGACTCCCGACTTGGATCGAGACTTCTGACTGTGGGAAGTTCTGACTCACATCGGGACTTCCGACGGCCACAATCACTGCGCAGGCTAAGTGACTGGGCGTCAAGACTTCCGGCATGAGTCGTGACTTCCGACTGTCGGGAGTTTCGGCTTACGTCGGGACTTCCGACACCAATAGTCACTGAAAAATATTATACGTGCTCGTGGAGTGCTAGAGTGTCTCTCTTTTGATTTTATTTTTATGCTTGAGCATTATATCTTCCTCAGACCAACTAAGTTTGCATCCCTCTTTTATAGTGCAGCGGATCCTAAACTCAAAAACAAAAAAAAATCATTAGAGAGCGCATAATGAGTAATAGCTGCGACATATCTCATTAAGATCACATTAGTCCCTAATTTTGATGTCATCAATACACCAAAACCCACATAGGGGGTAAATGCAATTTTAAATCCTCAGTCTGAAATATACTGAGTAAGCAACTCATCATCCGAGTATCAGTCCTCTACCACAACCCTGTTGCTGTGGCTAGACTCACATGCGTTGCTCTGACCTACCTGTCGCCTGTAGTAAGCTGCCTTCGCTTCATCTGCGGCCGCTGCAGCCCGAGTGAAGAACGCGTCGTCATCCTCCTCCGCCTGTAAGCCCACCTCTGCTAGAGCGAAGAGCTCGCTCAGTCTGCCAGTGTCGTCCTTAGCCTCCTCCGTCTGCAAGCCCGCCTCTGCTAGAGCGATGAGCTCGTTCAGTCTGCCAGTATCGTCCTCTTCTCAGTAGCACGGAGCCGGAGAAGCTCGAAATCGTGGCTCCACCGGCTCCTCCTCTTCTCAGTTCATTTTCTGCCTCGAAATCCAAAATGGCTCTGTGCTACAGTACTGCTACAGTAATTTCACAGGGGGCGAGAGCCCCTAGGAGCTATGCCAAACACAGCATGAGGAATATCTACTTGATTCCGTCCACACCCCACCCTACCAAACTAGGTCTATCAATCTGTCCTATTACCTCCTAGATCTAGTCATCTATTGGCTAGTTGTTTATCTTTTTTTCTAAGAAAAGAATGGCTAGTCTTTAGGACTGTACTCTCTTAGCCCTAAATTATAAGTCATTTTAACTTTTTGGAGATTCAAATCTCCTCAAGTTAACCAAATTTATATAATAAAATAATAATATTTATGATACTAAATAAATATTGTTAAATTCTTTATTAATTATATTTTTATAGTCTATCTATTCGATGTCGTAAATCTTTGTAATCCTCTTTATAATTTTGAATCAAATTTGAAATATTTTGACTCTGAAAAATTAAAACGACTTATAATTTATAATGGAGGGGGTATTTAGTACGTGGGCGCGGCACAGAAGATGACTTGTCGGAGTCTTCATTAATGTATTTAAGTATGTGGGGCGGGGCAAAGTCGCACAGAAGATGACTAATCGATCGGAGTCCTGGAGTAGTTAGCTTGTTGGGCAGAAGATGACATGTCTACCCATGAACCTGACATAAACAAGGAACATCCTTGGTGAAGCTATTATGCCCGGAGACTGCTCCGGTTTTAGAGTTCCATAGGCTTAGCTGCTTATCCCAGGCAATGGCGTTCAGAATCATCATAAGCGTCATCAACAGCGACAAAATCCTCAACCCCATCGTCATTCAATTCGTCGTCGCCGTCACTACACTGCTCATGGCGATACGATTTGGGTTGGATGCTTTGCGGCACCGCTCAAGAAGCGAAGCCATGAAGATGACTCTGATCATCATGGACGCAGTAACCCAAGCAATGATCATATACAGCCTTGGGATCATGCAACGGCCCTCGGGTACGAACAGCTACTACCAGGTGTGGGCTGTGCTGCTGGTCACCCTCCGTTACAGCGTGCAGATAGGCCGGCCGGCCGGCCGGCATCTCGCTGAAGCAAACCCCGTTGGTAGATCTCATGTCCTCTTTCTGGGCAGCCAACATCCTTCGCTCCCAGGTCATGAAGATCCTGAAGGTAACTGGTTGGCTACTTTGGTCAGTAAACTCTTTACGCATCATCCATGGTTTTCTCTCGTCGGAGTTTGCCAACGACAGCCACAGAGAGCATATGAGGCTATTGGCCGACTACATGCGTCATGAGCATAGAGTGGGTGGACATGGTGACCAGAGGCCTGACCCTAGCACAATGAGGGGGTACAGATACTTGGTGTTGGGAGAATCCAAGAAACAGAAGATGAAGAAAGAAGCTGGCACTGGCACATGCACACAAGCAAGCAGAGATATGGTGGACGATATGAAGGAGGAAACTGAGAATACCAGGAGGCTCGTGCTGGCGTTGAGAGTTGAGACATGAGGACAAGAAGATCGTGACACTTGAGAAGATCTGGAGAGGGAGTTCCGATGTCGTCCTTGACTGAGGAGCTCAAGGACCTCTGCCTCTCCTTTGCACTGTACAAGCTCCTTCGCAGGCGCTTCTTCAACTTCAGCATCCACGAGGCCAAGTTGGAAAGGACAAGACGGCTGGTCCTTGAGGGGATCCTTGGTGGTGAGTCCAGCAACGCCAAGTCTCGGAGGGCGTTCCGCGTCAGCGAGGCCGAGGTAGCTTTCCTCAACTACTTCTTCAACATCAGGCATGCCATAATTTTTGCCAACGGCTTTCCAATCACTCGACTCGTGCTATCGACCGTCCTGTTAGGAGGCATCGCAGGCATGGCGGTTGCCATTCATAGCTTTTCTAAGGTTGCTAAGGTGGACGAGCTCGGCAGTGTTGATCATGGAGTGGTTTTCACATGGGTTTTCCTGTCGTTTCTTGGAGTCAGAGATATGGGAGATCACTACGTACGTGTTCTCAGACTGGACCAAGATACTAGTGCTGTGCAAGTACGTGGAGAAGCCATGGTGGCTTCGAGACTGGGCAGCCAAGGCTCTTGTGCGGAAGCTCTCTCTGTGTGGCCAAGATGGCACGGAAAGATCGGCCAGTGCAACCTCCTCTTCCCTACGTCCTTCCTCTGCAGAGGACGACGTTCTATGTACCTGGTCGATCTGTCAGACCAAGTGAAACGTTCTGTGATCGACTGTCTCAGCGACTGCTTGGAGATGCGGCGGCTGGACAACTACGTGGGGCGCGCAATGGAATCCTTGGGGCAGAACGCAACTGACGGATTTCGCGCTATCGTCGGCGGAGCGGGTGAAGGAGTGGAGGGCGACGTGCAAACTCTGCTGGTTTGGCACATCGCTACATGCTACTGCGAGATCGCTTTCGGTGAAAGAAGAAATGTCAGAGTTAGCAGGTTGTCTAGCGCGCGAGCCACTAGTGGAGGCCCACGCTACGAGACGACGCCGTGCGAGACATGACACAGGTCAGCAGTGCCTCATAAGACTGCCGTAAAGGAAATCTACTCGGATATGCTAAATTCCTGTAATATATGTAACTTTCTATCTTATAAAATCGATTAGGATAGAAACAACCGATCTATAACCATACCCCTGAGCTATATAAGGCAGGGTAGGGACCCTCTCGTTTTTTATCTCATATCTCATAATACAATCCACAAAGACACAACACGTAGGAGTATTACGTCAAGCTGAATAGCATGAACGTGTCTAAAAGCTGTCTCTTACGTTCTGTGCCACCATCCGGTTCCCTCACGCGCACCTCCACCGATTCATCTACTACCGTGGGCATACCCCTCGATAGATTGCCGGCCGTATTTTGTCGACAGTGGCGCGCCAAGTAGGGGGTGGGGTGCGTGCTGAATTCTTGGCATACCAGATGGTCACCGTCCCAAGCTCCATGGCCTTCCCGAGCCGGGCCAGATATTCATGGTCGGATCCATGACCTGGGTCATCGGCCCCGACGGCAACCGAGAGATCATGGAGGCGGTGCAGGATCACCCTGCGCCGATCGCGCCAACGCCTGCAACGACATCTCCGATCCCGGCACCCCACCGCTGGGTTAGGAGATCCATCAAGCAATGATGATTTGATAGCATCTATTGATCGGGTCACTAGACCGCTTAGCGGAATGTCAGCTCCTCGTGGATTCGGTCCTAGATCAATCTAGAGCGAGCGACGAATTTCCCGTACTCCAAGATAACCAAGTCGCTGCAACCGAGCGTATATTTCATCTCGCCATCAGGGGGATAAGCTTCGCTATGTTCTCCGTCTACACTTCCGAGCATCCAATAATACCACTGAATATGAGGCGGCACTTCATGGTCTCCGTATAACTGTCAAGCTTGGGGTTAAACGCCTCTAGGTGCACGGCGACTCCATCACTCATGATCAATCAGCTCAACAAGGATTAGAATTGCACCAACGAGAAGATAGACGCTTACTGCGCCGCGATAAGAAAGTTAGAAGACAAGTTCTATGGTATCGAAGTACCACCATGTGGTCCAGGGCTGACAACCAAGCAGCCGATGAGCTGTCAAAGTTAGGGTCGACCTAGGCCAAAGTTCCAGCTAGAGTGTTCGTCCAGGACCTCGTGACGTTATCCATCAAGCAGGGGCAAGAAGGCGTTGAAGAAAAGCCACAATGCCGAGCCATTAGTCAGCAGCGGTCCCTGGCCCGAGCAGTGATTGGAGGGAACCTTTCATCAAATACCACACCACTGCAGACGTCCCAGCTAACAACACAGAGAGAGAACGCCTCACCTGCCGCAGCAAGCATTACGTCCTAGTTGAAGGAAAGTTACATCGCAATAACGCCAAGGGACAGCTACTCCAGATGTGTGTCTCCGTGGAAGAGGGCGAGAAGATACTCAAGGAGATCCATGCTGGCACTTGCGCCAATCACGCAGCCTCTAGAACACTGGTTGGCAAAGCCTTCCGAGCTGGTTTCTATTGGCCTTCAGCGGTTGCCGATGCTGAGGCATTCGTTCACCGGTGTGAGAATTGTCAGTTTTTTGCTAAGCAAATCCACGTCCCGGCTCAGGTCTTGCAAATGATTCCTACATCTTGGCCCTTCATATGCTGGGGACTAGATATGATCGGGCCCTTCAAGCCCACGCTAGGAGGTTTCTGCTGGGTCTATGTCTGCATCAACAAATTCTCTAAGTGGATCGAATACAAACCCCTGGTCCAAGCTACAACGAAGAAGGCAGCCGAGTTGCTTGATGACATCATTCACCAGTTTGGCCTACCGAACAACATCATCACCGACTTGGGGTCCATGTTTACCGGTGCCAATTTCTGGGACTTCTGCGAAGAGAGGTGCATCTTAGTTACGTATGTCTCGGTCGCGCACCCTAGGGCTAATGGACAAGTTGAGCGCGCCAATGGCATGATTCTCGATGCGTTAAAGAAGAGGCTCTACACGAACGAGCAGAAGCACCCCGACAAGTGGCTCAAGAAATTGCCAGCTGTGGTCTGGGGACTAAGGACCCTAGCCTAATTGCAACACTAGCGTCTCCCCATACTTCATGGTTTTTAGGCTCCGAGGTTGTTTTACCAGCCGGCATCGCTTTCCGAGCATCCAGAGTGGAGAACTACAATGAAGAAAACTCTGACCAAGCCTGGCTCGTTGAGTTGGACAGCCTAGAGGAGGAGCGCCTGGTTTCGTGTGTTTGGACAGCGAAGTACCTTGACAACATGTGAAGATACTACAACCACAACGTCAACGATCGATTCTTCGTGGTTGGAGACCTAGTGCTCTACAAGAAGCAGAAGACCGATGGGATGCATAGGCTATCTTCACCCTAGGGAGGGCCCCTTCATCGTCAAGGTGGTCACCCGACCAAGTTCCTATAGGCTATGTGACATGGATGAAAGAGATGTTCCAAATTCTTGGCACATTCAATCTTCTTAGGTGTTTCTACCATTGAAGGGTCTCCTTTCAAAGATATGTATTGTTCATATTCGAGTATTTAATAAAGTTTTTGTTCTAATGTTTCTCCATATTGTTACCTTCATGTTTTTTCTAAGCGATTATGTTTCTGCGTACAACATCTTAAAGATGACACGCCAACTATGTCTAAGGTAAATGCCTGAACAGACATGCTAACGCTCGTACGCCTCCAGAGACGACCCTATCTCTGACTTCTCCCTGCACGTGCATGAGCATCCGCCCTCTACGTCATGGGAGGTCGGCAGCGGTTCCTTGGCAATGCCCTATTCTTCCCACACGCGCATGGCCCCTGTGCCCTGCATTTCAGTTAGCAGGCTAGCTAGGCATGGGGACTCAGCTATACACTACTGCTCGGATGGTTTATATCAAATATAAACACAAACATATTGTAACAACAAATGTTCAACAAAAGCTACTAAACACTATTACACAATGATTCAACATGAGTTTTGTCTTATCTATGGGGCACTGCTCCCCCTTCACCAAACAGCTCGACGTCTTTGGCTAGCCTCTTCGCCGACTCTTCCGCATTGTCTTCTAGCCTAGCAATCTTCTCCGTGTTTGTGCCCTACGCATACCCTATCGCCACCCGTCGGAGGTCCACTGAAGGGTAGTGTGACCGTAGCTACTGCGAGTGCATGGATGACGGCTCTATGGGTAGTGCTACGTGCGAACTCCTTGAAGTCCACCCATGTTGTCTGGCAACGATCCACGATTGACCGGTACGGACCCGTCGCCGAGCAGCATGCCCCCTCGGGTTGCTCAAGACTGACGCAGCCTAGCACGGGCTGGATTCCCACAATCATCATCTCTAGCTTGTCATCATAGGTTTTCACTTGTTCCACAAGCACCCTGGAACTGCGCCTAGGCCTAGTGTTGATACTCTGCAAGCAAAATAGTCGTATGCTAAGCATGCGCTTAACGTCGCACAAGTCAAAATAGCCTGAAAAACACTCACGTCGAAGATCTTTAGTGATTTTCTCGACCTTCTCCTCTGCTTTCTCCTTCACCTCCTGAAGCTGGCTGAGGGCCTCCTAGGAAAGGCCGAGCTCCATCTCCAGGGCCGTGTATAATAGTCAGACATCTCACAATGCTGAATACCAGCAAAGTGAAATTCTGAGACCTACCTTTCTAGTCGATCAGTGCTATGGCTAAGCTTCTCAGCCATCGACTGGCCCTCCACCTCCATTTGCTAGCGCTCCTTCTCCAACACCAGAACCTTCACCTTCAAGGTCTGCCCTGCAGTGGCGCTCTTGGAGCCAGCGTGCCTAGAGGTCTTTCACTGATGCTTGCAGGCTCTTGTTCTCCTCTAGTACCGGAGTCATCTCCTCCAGCTACCGCCGGCGCTACTCGGACACCTTCATCACATTCTGTAGCAGGGCAAACGGATTAATAGACTGCTCTCTTTAAAGGACAAATAAGATCTCTTCAGGCTTACCTCAATATGGCTCATCATCGATGTCAGATCAGCCCTCAGCTTCTTTGTCTCCATGCTCGCCTCCCCCTCCTCAAGCATCTCAAACTCTTCGCCGTGTTGAATGACCGTGCGGATGAGTTGGGGAGGCGGGGTGGGCTCCCGCACTATCTCTTCGATCTCAATGGCAGCCACCGACAAAGGTACCCTCTTTGGCTACTTCCATGCTCAGACATAGTGTTCGAGCGCCACTTCCCACCATTGATGCCGCTACAGATGGTGCTTGTTTGGCAACCACGGGTGGACCTCACGCTGCACTGCTCGGCGCGTCCCCTGTAGGCTCTGTACTTGCTTCGACAAGGCCACTCAACATCGCCATAGCATCCCACGCCTCCTCTACACTAGGATTTCCCTCGTCATGCAATCCGCCACCAGGCAAGGTCAGTCCAGTTGTTGAGGGCTCCTCCATAGTAGTGGCGGTCGGCTCTGCAACCATCAGTTGCTCCACGATGGGGGCAACCGGCCCTTGCTTGTGCTTGCTCGACATGGGGAGCTACCAGCTCCTCTAGTGTGCCTTCCATCATCAGCAGCCAATGGCTATAGGACCTCCATCAACTCCGCACTACAACAAGCAAAAAAACTCGTCAAGAAGCAAACCACCGTACCGAAGGAATATGGCAAATAAATAATGCACTTACAACTGGGACTCCCGCTCCATAGCTCGGAACCAGTGTCCTCATCTAGAACCGATCTACCCAGCAGTCCGAACTACCCGGCACCTCCACCGCTGAAAGGGTCGAGATGGCGACTAGAGGGGGGGTGAATAGTCTTTTCTAAAACTTAATCTCATCGGCTAACCGAAACAAGTGCAGAA
Organism: Miscanthus floridulus; assembly: GCF_019320115.1. Classification (NCBI taxonomy): domain Eukaryota; kingdom Viridiplantae; phylum Streptophyta; class Magnoliopsida; order Poales; family Poaceae; genus Miscanthus; species Miscanthus floridulus. Next base: position 13,109,219 of record NC_089587.1, read on the forward strand.
TTATAACTATCGGTCTAGCCAAGACTACACCCCTCTATCTTTATTCACTAGCACCTTTCAAAGATACTAATTAGGAACAAAGGTGCCAGGCTAGCTAGAGCTCTTCCTAACCAATTCTAGAAGCAAGGTCACACAAACCTATGCCACTAGTACTTTAAGTGACAAGGGAGCTCCTATACATGCTAGTAAGCAAAAGCCATAAAGCCAACTAAGCTCACTAGCAATGCTCAATAACAAGGACAACCAATGCCAAATTAGAGAGCGTAATTACTTAGCTACACAAACTAAGCAATGTGACTAACAAGGTTATGCAAACCAAATTAGCCACGCAAGGGAGCTACTTCTATGCTACACAAGCAAGAAGGTAACTAGTAAGCTACACAAGCTAACTAATTACAAGAGCAACTACACAAGCTTAATATGTATAAAAGTAATTGCAAGCTTGTGTAATGGGGATGTAAACCAACAGGAAGAATAAGGTTGCACACGATGATTTTTCTCCCTGAGGTTCACGTGTTTGCCAACACGCTAGTCCCCGTTGTGTTGACCACTCACTTGGTGATTCGGCGGCTAATTGGCATCACCCGCCAAGCCTAAACGTCGGGCTCCGCAAGAACCTACCCCAAAAGTGAGGGTAGCTCAATGATACGCTTTACTAAGGTTGCTCTTCGTGGTTCCCATGGGGCGAGCACAATGCCCCTCACAAGCTCTTCTCTGGAGCACCGCACAAGCTTCTTGCGGGCTTCCACGGAGACCACCACCAAGCCGTCTAGGAGGTGGCAACCTCCAAGAGTAACAAGCACCACCGGCTTACAACTCGATCACCTAGTGCCACTCGATGCAATCGCACTAGAATCGCTCACTCACACAATCGGATGATCACTATCAAGTATGTGTGAGATGGAGGGCTCCTAAGCACTCTCAAGCATGGACACAAAGTCCCCTGAGGTGCTCAGCACCAGCCATGGTCGAAGGTCACTTCTATTTATAGCCCCAAGGGCTAAACTAGCCATTACCCCTTCACTGGGCAACTGTCGGGTCGACCGGATGCTCCGATCGTGTTGACCGAACGCTGGACCTCAGCGTCCGGTCGCCCGATGACAGCCACGTGTCACCTGCTTTCAACGGCATTCTTTTGATCTCAACGGTCATCTTCAGACCAGACGCAGCAGCTTCAACTGACTGAACGCTGGACCCTCAGCGTTCGGTCGTTTACAGTAAGGTACCGACCCCGACCGGACGCGTCCGGTCAGACGTGATCGGACGTAGCCCTAGCATCCGGTCACTCTCCAGCGACACTGCTTCGTCCGACAATAGGACTGGACACTGCCTCCAGTGTCTGGTCACTTAGACCGACATTGCACGCTAACTGCCACTACTGACCGGACGCTGAGCCTCAGCGTCTGGTCACTACGTGACCAGAGTCTGGTCCACTCTGTGGGACCTTTCTCATCCCCGTTTCTTCACCGAGTTGATTCACATCAACTCCAACTTCATCTTCTTTGTAAATGTGCCAACACCACCAAGTGTACACCACCATGTGTATGTGTGTTAGCTTTTCACAATCATTTCCCAAAGGATGTTAGCCACTCAACTTGCCACGCCACTCAATCCTAGCGACGATGCAAAGTTAGATCACTCAAGTGGCACTAGATGACCGATATGCAAACAAGTTTGCCCCTCTTGATAGTACGGCCATCTATCCTAAACCCAGTCATAAACTTCTCTACACACCTATGACCAGTGAAATGAAATGCCCTAGGTTATACCTTTGCCTTGCGTATTCCATTCCATCTCCTTCAATGTCGATGCAACACATGCACCAACACGATCAACAATGATATGATCCACTTCATATCATCACTGTGATCATATTGGTTCATCGATCTTGACTTCACTTGCTCTTCACCGTTGCCATCATCCATTGGCGCCAAGTCTTGCTCAAGCTTCACCAGCCACGTGGTCCATCACTCCTAAAGCCTTCGACTTGCCCTTCACTGCTTGCAACCGGTCCATCAAGCCAAGTCTTGTCTTGATCTTCTCCACCTTGATCACATGACTCAATGTCATGTCTCATGTGCAATGAGCTCCTTCATCATCACATGTGTGAGCTTTGCAACATCTCCAAGCCTATTTTCACCTTCATGACATATGTTGCTCACACATATGTACTTGTGGACTAATCACCTGTGTATCTCACATAAACACAATTAGTCCACCTAGGTTGTCACTCAATTACCAAAACCACACAAGGACCTTTCAATCTCCCCCTTTTTGTAGTTGATGACAACTCTACAAAGATATGGAAATTAAGCTCTTTTAGATTCATGTTGCTTGCCCAAGCAATTTTTACCATGTGAAAATAATTTTGGGCAAGTACCACAAACCCTGAGATGGTAGTATTAGCTCCCCCTACATATGTGCTAGAGTGTTTGTATTGAAGTTTGCACATATGCATAGATTAAAATTATGGGAGAGTAATTACTACTAAAGGATGCTAAGGTGTATAGAATAAACCTTTGAAGCGTGTACCAATCGGAGTTGCACCTTTAAGTTCATCCTTAGCACCATGGTTAGCTAGATATCACTTGGAAATAAAAACACTAGATACCTTGTGAGATCAAATTAAAAGCAAGGTACTAGCATTACTTGAAAAGCATACCAAGTGTCTAGCTATTATCCTATGCATGTTAGTTATCAATCATCATTCAAGTTCTACAAATAGCATACACCACACAAGCATGCATATTGAATTTTGAAAACTTATGCAATGCAAGCAAGCATATGAATATGCACATATCAAATGCAATCAAGCAAAGTTCATGAGCTTGCTCCCCCTACTTGTGTGCTTCTCTTATCCAAGAAATTTTGATCCATCTTTTTTCTTCAATGTTGCTCCCTCTTTGTCCATGTCCATGTCCAACCTCTTAAGCTTTCATATCTTATCTCTCCCCTTACACAATTTATCTCTCCCCCTTATAAAAGCTTTCATATCTTTGTACAATCTCTCCCCCTTTGTCATTAATTTCCATAAAAGGTGTGTTTCTAATTGATGCAAGGGTATACATTTTGGGGTAGATGGTTGAGGCTTGAGTCATTGTATTTTTGATGGACCTCACTTGATTGTTGGAATGACCCCACTTGTAGATACTAATTTGATACCAATTGAAAGTTGTGCCACTTGAATCTTATGTAGGGCTTCTTGAGATACCACATATAGGATCTTTGATCTTGATATTAATTAGTGTGACACCTCCCCTTAAGTGATAGCATGGGTCATCCATTTGATACACTTGAGCTCTTGTAGGTGAGGGATGCATTCTTCATTTGATGATCACTTAAAGTTGAGGATCACTTGTGGAACCATCATCTTTCATGGTTGATATCATATATAGATGTAATACCACTTGTATGAAGTAGATACCACTTGAAAGAATCTTCTAGTTTGGAACCACTTGTTGGATTTTTCAATAAAACCATTTCTTGAACATTTGCTATCTTCATGAGTACTACTTATAGGATATCACTTGTGAGTTGATCTAGACATCATTTGTAGATTCTTGATGAAATACTTGGGTCTAGATACTATTTGAAACAAACAAACTAGATATCCATTTGCATTGTTGTCTTGTGCTTGTACTCTTATCACTATCATGAGCTTCTATAATTGACTTGAACTAAATTTATTTGCCTAAGCTTCCAAGTCCGGTTTGAACCAATGACAAGCTTCTTCACACCTCTTATAAGGGTTATCTTGCCAATGTTGTACTTGTCACTTGTTAGCAATCCAAATTGAGTCAAGTACTTGGGTTTACTATCTCATGAACAAATTCATGTACTAACCACTAGATCAAGTAATCATTCAAACAATAGTGGTAGGCTATGAATTTAAGCATTTCATTTGTTATGCATGATCCTATGAAGCATGTACTATATGCACTAATCGCATACTAGTAAGGGATGAAATGATCATGCACATTACAATGATACCTTTGCTATGTTGGAGTAGAGGATAGTCACATAGATTCCAATTCATTACTCTAATAGCAATGTGAAGTCCAATTATAAGCTTGGTGAAGACCAATAGATACCATGTTGAATTTCATTCTTCACCCATATGAAATGAATACCACTAATGATCAAGTGCACTTTCTTGTTGTGGTTGGCTTGCTTTATCTTTTGATCTTTGCTTGCATGAGAGCATCAATTTGAGAATACCACTTGAAATATCATGACTAGCTCTCTTTTGGGCAGTTGCTTGCTTTTCTTGATCAATCCTTTTGATTTCTTCAACTAAGCATCTCAAATGTCCCTCGGATCACCACTTCCATGTTAGCCTTCTAAGTACCACACTTAGTTCACCTACACATAGGCGGCAAGCCCCTACACTAGGGAGAAGTGACCTCTCTCCAAGAATCATTCTTGACACTCACTTGAAATGACTTGATTGATTGATCCAAGTGATGGACTTAACTTGGTGAGTAACCTTGATTCCTTCTTTAAGTCATTTTCTTTCTTCTTGTTTAAGTCATTTTCTTTCTACCAAATGATTTCCAATAGTCACTAGAACTTAAACTTCAACTTCATCTTGAGTTTGATCTTGATCTTTCATTTTGAGTACCGAATGTGTGCAAAGTACACTCCACAATCAAATAGCCTTGTACTCTTTGCTTGTCATACTTCTAGATTATCTCAAAACTGAAACTTAGGTACCTCAAACACTTGTAAATATGTTTCCAACTTGAGGATCTTTCAATCAAAGTGACTCTAGATCAATCCAATATTTATCACTTTTCTAACAGATTTTGTACCCTTCAAATAAATAAGCATATCTCCCAAAGTACAAATCTAAATACCACAAAATTTTGTGGAGGTGTGCATTACTAAGTTATCTAGCAGCTGTAAAAACTTGAGCTTCATTTGACTTCTAGATTGCTACCAGATTTTAATTCTTCCACCACTGCTACATGCTGAAAGCAGCTACACTATAGCTGACAAGATCTACTCCAAAACCAAAGCATTTCTTATCTAATTCTCATGAAATTGTACAACACCTTATACCATAAGTCTAGAGCATGTACACCAATTTTTATACCAATGCAATAAGTGTTGATTACTCAAACATGGCTAAGATCATAGCTCACTCAGATTTTCAATATAGGACAGATTTCAACAATTTAGCTATACTTCATCAAATGTGAATCAAACTTGAAACTAACTTGTTTGAATACTTCCATAAGACATTTATCCATTCAAATCACTTACTAAGAGTCATCTCATGAATTTATTCAACATAAATCAATCCAACCTTGATTACTTAATCAGTTATCTATTCAATCAACTTATAGCAAGCAACATTGTATATTTATTCAATTCAATCAACTCATATGCACCCAAATGAAATGATCAACAAAAGATATACCTTGGTTAGCTCATAATCATCCAACTTGCAAGCTTCAACTCAATTATTTGCAAGTCATTAAATATATCCAATGAATTACCAAGCAACTTGAATATGACACTTGTATGTTGTAGCACTTGAACTTCACTCAATTTTCACTTAGCATTGGGTTGGATATGCACTAAGCTTCAATGCTTGATTCAACATATGATGATTAATATGAGATCAATTGAATCAAGTCTCCAATGCCAATGGTACCTACAATCAATCATCCTACTTTTTGATGGTACCCTAAACAAGTTTGGGTCCTCTCAAGTTAGGAGCAACATACTTAGGCATAGCCTTAGTATGAATAGCGGGATGTTTTGCAATTGCAACCGATGAGGTACCATTGCCATCCTTCCTAAGCATAGAATTATCATCAATTGAAATAGGCTTAGGAGTGTTACCTAGGGGACATGAATGTGCCATGTGTCTCCTTTCCCGGCATGAGTAGCACTTTATCTTTGATTGAGCCTTCTCTTCCTTGCTCATGTGGTGCTTCTCATTGCCTCGCCTCTCATGAATTGCTTGAGCCTTCTTCTCAAGCTTGGTAGGACACTTAGAGGCAAAGTATCCCATACTTCCACACTTGAAGCACTTGATGTGAGCATAATCTTTCTTCTCATCTTCATTCTTGCTCATCATTTTGGCATCTTGAGTTTGCATTGGATGACTTTCATTTCCACCCCTTCTTGTTTTCTTCTTCTTTATCATCAAATCACTACCATCTTCATGGTTGATCTTAATTTTCTCTTGGGGTGTCTTCTCTTGCTCAACTTATGGCTTTGGTTGAGGCTTCACTTGTTGCTTCACCAATTGCTTGGTTGGGCATATTAAGGTAAGATGACCCCAAGTACGGCACTTGAAGCACTTGACATGCTTGAGCCTCTCTTCTTCTTTTATCTTCTTGAGCTTCTCAATGTTAGGGCAACTATTTGCAAGGTGTCCCGCTTCATGACACCGGTAACACATGGTATGAGAAAGCTTTCTTTGTTGTAGCTTCTTTATCTTTCTTTCTCTCTTTCTTTCGCCCTTTGTCATCTTCTTCTTGAAACCAAGGCCACACTTGTCACCATAGTTTCTTTGAGTCTTCAACATGTGCTCAAAGGTGACTTTTGAGTTGTAGCACCTCTCTAGCTTGTTGCTCAATTTCTTCACTTCATTTTTGAGCTCATTATTCTCCTTCAAAAGGTTAGTCTCACAAGATATAGAAGTAGAACAAGCATCTATTTGTGAAGAGCATGGCATATCTAATAAATCATCACAAGAGGTGGATACATGCTTCTTACCTACATCACAAGGGTTAGCAATAATATATGATTGATCAATTGACCCATGTGATGAACTCTCATTATTTTTAAGTTTCTTTATAAACATTTTAATGAGAGAAGCATGGTGTTCTAATAATTCATCATGAGATGCAAGTAGTGTCTCATGATTTAATTTTAGCTCATCATGTGAAGATTTATAAGCATCAAGTAATTTCTTATGTTCTTCACAAGAGTTCTTTATAAATGAGTTTTCATTTTCTAATTTCAATATTTTAGCTTTCTCATTTTCTAAAGACATGGTCATGCTAGCAAGTTTACTAACAAGCTCATCATATGAATCAACATGATCAACCATATTATCATTTGATACCTTGGTGTCACCTTGTGACATGAAACAATGTGGTGTAGTTGGAGAGCTTGTAGTAGCATCATCATCATAGCTTGAGCATGAACCAACATCACCATCAAGTGTGCATAGGGTAGCATCATCACTTGCAACACTTGTGGCATCATCATCAACCTTGTCAAGTGAACTAGTAGTGGATCGATCATCATCATCATCACTTAACCATGAGGTGGAGCAATCTTTCACAATCGCCAAATTGTGATTATACTCGACACACTTATGCACCTCCTTCTTAGGCTCATCCTCCTTCTTGAATTTGCCATCATCCCATGTGGAGGAATCACCGAAGGTTTCCTTGATGGACTCCCATATCTCACGAGTGGTTCCGTTGATATTTACTTGTTTCATCAAATCAAAGCTCAAAGCATCTATTAGATAACAACAAGCATGTGCATCAAATTCATAGAGAACTCTTTGAGCTTTGGTGAGATTTCTATGATCCAAGACATGGGTGAGACCGCTAGTGACAACCCACCAAAATTTAGGTCCCTTTGCATGAAAATGATCAAGCATGTAATTTTTTCAAAGTGCAAAGTTTGTGCCATAAAAAATGTGTGTCTCGCAAACATCTAGCCCATTTGACGCCATCCTCTCGAGTCGGTGAAGACCTCAAATGAGAGACCGGACTCTGATACCAATTGAAAGGGTCGAGATGGCGACTAGAGGGGGGTGAATAGTCTTTTCTAAAACTTAATCTCGATGGCTAACCGAAACAAGTGCGGAATTATAACTATCGGTCTAGCCAAGACTACACCCCTCTATCTTTATTCACTAGCACCTTTCAAATATACTAATTAGCAACAAAGGTGCCGAGCTAGCTAGAGCTCTCCTAACTAATTCTAGAAGCAAGGTCACATAAACCTATGCCACTAGTACTTTAAGCGACAAGGGAGCTCCTACACATGCTAGTAAGCAAAAGCACAAAGCCAACTAAGCTCACTAGCATTACTCAATAACAAGGCAACCAATGCTAAATTAGAGAGCGCAATTACTTAGCTACACAAACTAAGCAATGTGACTAACAAGGTTACGCAAACCAAATTAGCCACGCAAGCGAGCTACTTCTATGCTACACAAGCAAGAAGGTAACTAGTAAGCTATACAAGCTAACTAATTACAAGAGCAACTACATAAGCTTAATATGTATAAAAGTAATTGCAAGCTTGTATAATGGGGATACAAACCAACGGGAAGAACAAGGTTGACACTGATGATTTTTCTCCTGAGGTTCACGTGTTTGCCAACACGCTAGTCCCCGTTGTGTCGACCACTCACTTGGTGGTTCGGCGGCTAATTGGCATCACCCGCCAAGCCCGCACGTCAGGCGCTGCAAGAACCTACCCCGGAAGTGAGAGTAGTTCAATGACACGCTTTACTAAGGTTGCTCTTCGCGGCTCCCGCGGGGCAAGCACAATGCCCCTCACAAGCTCTTCTCCGAAGCACCACACAAGCTTCTTGCGGGCTTCCACGGAGACCACCACCAAGCCGTCTAGGAGGTGGCAACCTACAAGAGTAACGAGCACCACTGGCTTGCAACTCGATCACCTAGTGCCACTCGATGCAATCGCACTAGAATCGCTCACTCACACAATCGGATGATCACTATCAAGTATGTGTGAGATGGAGGGCTCCTAAGCACTCTCAAGCATGGACACAAAGTCCCCTGAGGTAGCACCAGCGATGGCCGAAGGCCACTTTTATTTATAGCCCCAAGGGCTAAACTAGTCATTATCCCTTCACTAGGCAACTGTCGGGTCGACCAGACGCTCCGGTCATGTTGACCGGACGCTGGACCTCAGCGTCCGGTCGCCCGATGACAGCCACATGTCACCTACATTCAACGGTATTCTTCTGATCTCAACGGTCATCTTCAAACTGAATGCAGCAGCTTCAACTGACTGGATGCTGGACCCTCAGCGTCTGGTCAGTTTACAGTAGATACCGACCCCGACCGGACTGCGTCCGGTCAGACATGATCGGACGCAGCCCCAACGTCCGGTCACTCTCCAGTGACACTGCTTTGTTCGACAATAGGACCAGACACTGCCTCCAGCGTCCGATCACTTTCAGAGCCAGCGTTCGGTCGACAGACTGACGCTGCACTGCTGACTACCACTACTGATCGGACGCTGAGCCTCAGCGTCCGATCACTGCATGACCAGAGTCCGATCCACTCTGTGGGACCTTTCTCATCTCTGTTTCTTCACCGAGTTGATTCACATCAACTCCAACTTCATCTCCTTTGTAAATGTGCCAACACCACCAAGTGTACACCACCATGTGTATGTGTGTTAGCTTTTCACAATCATTTCCCAAAGGATGTTAGCCACTCAACTTGCCACGCCACTCAATCCTAGCGACGATGCAAAGTTAGATCACTCGAGTAGCACTAGATGACCGATATGCAAACAAGTTTGCCTCTCTTGATAGTACAACCATCTATCCTAAACCCGATCATAAACTTCTCTACACACCTATGACCGGTGAAATGAAATGCCCTAGGTTATACCTTTGCCTTGCGCATTCCATTCCATCTCCTTCAATGTCGATGCAACACATGCACCAACACGATCAACAATGATATGATCTACTTCATATCATCACGTGATCATATTGGTTCATCGATCTTGACTTCACTTGCTCTTCACCGTTGCCATCGTCCATCGGCGCCAAGTCTTGCTCAAGCTTCACCACCACGCGGTCCATCACTCCAAAGCCTTCGACTTGCCCTTCACGCTTGCAACCGGTCCATCAAGTCAAGTCTTGTCTTGATCTTCTCCACCTTGATCACATGACTCAATGTCATGTCTCATGTGCAATGAGCTCCTTCATCATCACATGTGTGAGCTTTGCAACATCTCCAAGCCATTTTTACCTTCATGGCATATGTTGCTCACACATATGTACCTGTGGACTAATCACCTATGTATCTCACATAAACACAATTAGTCCACCTAGGTTGTCACTCAATTATCAAAACCACATAAGGACCTTTCAACCGCCGCCATTGGAGTCATCCGCGTGGTCTCGGGGACTGTAGTAGCCATCCGGGCTATCATTGACGGCGCCACCCGAGCTACTGCTGCTGGGGCTGCCCATGTGCTGTCAGGCGTTATTGCTATAGCCCCCCACATCTACCGCCTCCCGCACTGTCTCTGCCCAGCTGGTGTAGACAGCGGGGGTGTCACAGCCCTTGGTGAAGGAGGCGCCGCTTGTTCATCGTTGTCTGACGAGCTCAACAACACCACCTGCTGTCTTTGAGGCTGGGTGGACTCTCTAATGGTTACCGACCTCTCCTCAAGGCGAGACGATCTAGCTATTTTTCTTCTTTTCGAGGATAGCTCCCCACCAATTGGCCGCTTCCCCCGGAGCTTCTCAGCGGACATACGGCGTCCGCTCAGTCTTCATCTCCTGTCATCAAGGTCAGCCGAGCTGTCCATGTCAGCCTCCAGGTTGGACCAACACTGAGGACGGCTCGGTCGAGCATCAACACCCCTCATCCAGTTAGCTGACGGCCCGAGAAGTATACCTACCGATCCTGCCCATGAATCTTCAGGAAAATGAATGAGTATATTGTAGTTGCAATAGATAAGGGATCAAGCAAAACTAAAAAGAAGACTCTTACCCGTGATGGGAGGGTTCCTACACTGAAGGCCCTCTGCTGATCGTCGATCCTATGACGCCCCGCAAGGTTAAACAACACTCTAATTCGTTGCATGACTTCGTCCTGGTTAATCAGCTCGGGCACCTCATGGGTCCCATCAGTATCTCCCCTAGAATTCATATCTAGGATGTGCTCTCTCCTTGCTGGGCTGGCATCGCCAAAAAGTGAAGTTTGTCGCCACTATGACCCCATCCACCCTTCTTCGGTTGATCAGTGCCAACAGCTCCAGTCACTTGCTCCATCCCATTGGCACCAGGTCTCTCCGACCACTTGGCGTTGCTCACGAGAATCTGATCCATGTCGCATGCCACATAGTGTTCCCCTTGTGGCATGTAGAAATATCGATGCGCCCAATACTTCACATTTGTATTCAACGGGGTGGCGATGTATTGGCCAACCATCCCATCCCAAAGCTGCAAGTACGCGCCGCCTACAATCCTAGATCTAGATCCCCCCTGGGCTTTCAAACAGAAGAAGTGGCGGAAGAGATCAAAATGCGAAAGAATGCCAAGATAAGCCTCGTAGAAATGGATGAAGACAAAGGCATGAAGGATGGAATTTGAGCCCAGATTGCAAAGACTAATCTCATAATAGTCAATCAATCCACAGAGGAACGAATGGATTGGAACACCAAATCCGCGATAAAAATAATCCTCAAAAACTACTAATTCGTCGCCGCGAGGAGTCGAAAAGCTCTCACCTCGAGCCGGACGCCATCCCGCCGTCACCCTATCGGGCAGCACGCCGTCTTCCACCAACTGATTGGGTACCGCCTCGTTGCTGACGGACCCCACCCATTCCTCGGCGTGATTGAGCTCGCGTGATGCTCTATTCGAACCGTCGTGGTTTCTTTTGGGCGCCATTTAATAGATCAGTCGCCTTGAGGAGGCTACGCGTTTGCGGTTGCTCTAGTGGCGGAGCAGTTGCCAGGCGAAGCGGTGAGGACGTGTGGAAGAAGATGAAGTGCGGAGAGAAAGTGGGGAGTCTACGCCGGGGTCGCGGTGCTCTTATAACGGTTCGACCCCTAAACCTCTGCCTTCCAGGGCTTTTGGGAAACCACGCCCGCCGCGCCGCATTATCTCCCGACGTCTCAGCACGCCGCTGGGCCACTAAGTGGGCCTGGTGGGCTGTCGCATCAAACCATGTCAAACGCAGGTTGATATTCAATGTTGAGCGTTGCTACGACACGGTATTTTCTTTCTTTGACCCTACTACAAGATTTCTTCGTAATCTTCCAGCAGGCTCGGGGACTACATGTGTACACATCATCTCGCGATGATTGTGTTTATTTCTACACTGGTTTATAGCGACATTGGACCCTGGTACCACGTGACTATTTCATCTACTGCCAGGCTCGGGGACTAAGTGGGCACACTTCACCTCGTGGTGAATGTGCTTATTTTTTACGTAATCTTCTACAAAGTGGCTAAGTTCTTCCGTGCTAACTAAGTCAAGGACGTCATACGACCAACTTCGACGCTCGGAACCTAAGTGGGCACACTTCACCTAAGGTGGAGACTTTGAATTTTTTTACTTGAGCTCCTTATATCCTTCTAACAAACCCTAGCATCGAGTGTGCTCGGCTCCAGCAACCAGACGAACAGCTCGGACGCATCCTCAGACAGCTCGGACACATGCTCAAACAGATCGGGCGCATGTTCAAACTGCTCGGACGGAATGTTCAGCTGCTCGGATGCATGCTCAATAGCTCGGACAAGCTCAAGACGGTATTGCTCAATGGATGCAAGGCGCTCGGGGACTAGCTGTGGATGTATAACCCCTGATACCTAGCAAGGTTGTACATGGGTTGTACATGGGCTGAGCCGCTAGGGGAGATCTAGCCCACAATACTACGTATGGGCCACGCCACTAGGTGGAGACCTAGCCTACAGGACGACGTTGTGCGAGGCACGACACAGGTCGGCGTGCCTCCCAAGACTGCATGAAGATCTTCGGTGATCTAGGAAACCTGCTCGGATATGCTAGATCCCGTAATATCTGTAACTTCTTATCTTGTAAAACCGACCGGGATAGAAATAACCGATCTGTAACCCTACCCCCGAGCTATATAAGGCGGGTAGGGACCCCTCGTTTTCATCATATCTCTCATAATACAATCCACAAAGACATAGGACATAGGGTATTACATCAAGCTGACTGGCCTAAACCTGTCTAATCGTTGTCTCTTACGTTCTGTGCCACCATCCGATTCCCTCACGCACACCTCCACCGATTCATCTACTACCGTGTGCATACCTCTCGGTAGACTGCCGGACGTATTTCGTCGACAACTCTGCTGCTTGTGCTCCTCTATGTCATATCTGTTCCGGCCTCCTGCGTGCACAATTTGTTGGAAGAGTAGGTCTCCAAAACTCCGTTCACTTGCTGTATGGGTAGGCAAGCGATCGAGTTTTTGGAAAACGCATTGGTGTGGCTACTCGCTTCATCACGCTCCTATTTCTGGTGTTTGAGTATGGTGTTCCTGGTAGGTGATCAAGTTTTTAGAGAGCACATCGGTGCGATTGCTCACTTCGTCACGCTCATGTTCCTAGTGTTTGAGTACAAGGTGACATCGATCAACTACTTCATGGTGGCTGTACACAGGGCTACACTGTATCTCGTTTTGTATCGATTGTTGTCCACGACAGCAGCAAACTCACTTTGCAACTAGTGAGAAGGCATCACCATCACGTCCCGCCTCAAGGTATATCTCTGGTTTTATTGTTTTTGCATTTGTTTTCAGTGTATTGATCATCGTGTTTGCAAATGCGAGTAGATCACGCACGCACATATATCGTATATATATGTGTCACAAATCTTTGTTATTTTTTGAATTAAATTGTGCCTAAATTTATCTAAATTTCTAGCAGTACATAGCTAATAGTACAGTTTGTATGGGCCGACGACGACCACCTATTTTCCGAGCTTACCAACACCTATGAAGATCAGAGTGGGGCATGTTCGGTGGTGCACAAGTCGACGTTGGCCTCCCCATTGACCTGTCCTCACATCAAGCAATGTTAGCAAGCAAGTTATAAGTGTATTACTCTCTCTGTCCCTTTTAAGTCGTTATGATTTTTATATGGGTCAAACTTCTTTTAGTTTGACTAGGTTTATAGAAAATATTAGCAGCATTTATATTATGAAAATAGATTTAAAGATCTATCTAATGGTACTATTTATGTACCATAACTATTAATGCTTTTTATATATATTTAGTAAAAGTTGAGTACATTTGATTTTTAGAAAGCGAGAATGACAATTAAAAAGGAACCGAGGAAGTACGGTATGACACTGGTATATACTTGCGAACTCAAGGTATTACTGAGGCCATGTGCAATCCATGGCCTCAAAGGGGCACTATGAAACTTTTAGATCCTCTGTACAGGAGCTATGCCATTGCAAAGGGAGAAACTAGGAAAAAACATGAAGTCAGAGCAAGTCCAAGTATCAGAGAGAGAGATGATGCTAAGCCAGAGGATTGGAGGGATTCTGTTGTTTCTGTTTTTTACGACAACATATTGTAGCACATATTTCATTATGAGAAAAACAATTACGTGACCCAAGTACGAGAGAGCCCTCGTAACGCAAGTTACAAACCACCAAGATAGTGGTAGATGACATGAAACAAACTAGAGCAGCAGGAAAAAGTGAGAGGGAGGGACCCCAACTGTAGAACCCTGACAGACTGCACCAGCGAGAAAAAAAATACCTTAATGCATAGGTTGTTTACACGTGAGACCAAACCACAGTGGCAAAGTATCCACCCAAGGAAGACCAGCAACATCGACGGCCAAGCATTCACCGGAACGGAGACCATTGTGACCTTGGCGGCAAATCATCCGCTAAAAAATAAACCAACACAGTCTCGGCAGCAAAGCATGTGTCCAGAAAGAGATGGCACGACAACCGTGTCAAAGCTTCCACCAGAGAAGCAACGGTGGTCAAGCATCCACTGAGAAGGAGACATGCAACATTAGTGGCAAAATATCTGCCACAAAAGCCAACAGCGGTGGCCAAGTATCCACCGGTAGGTCAACCCAAACAAGCACTCCAGTAGGCCAACCACTACAAGAAAGAGGACACGAGGCACACACAAGAACAGCAAGGAAACCCCCATGGACCAACGACACAACCAGGGACCCAACACCGACGACAGCCACACACGGGGTTGTAGGAGCAGGTGCTTCTTTGACGACACCTTCAGGTGAAAGGAATGGATGCCCAAGGACTGACACATTGACACCGAGGACACCAGCCGCCCCTACAGAGATATTTGTAGGGGCGGTTAGGGAGCCGCCCCTACAGAGGTCCTATTTGTAGGAAACCCCTGAGGGGAGCGGCTGGCACAGCCGCCCCTACAGAGGCTCTTAAGCCGCCCCAACAGAGCCCTATTGACGTAGTGTCGCTGGCCATAGAGGCTTTATGGTAGAGCCCAGATACCTACGCCGTCAACACTAATAGCAGCATGGTTCCACAACGATGCCTCCAAGGAGGGATACGGTGCTTGTAGCATCACCATTGTTGGCCTGACCGGGACCCAGGCTAATCTTACGCCCAAAACCTAAGTGCTGAGCAGCGTCGCACCAGAAGCAGCAGCAAGGAACAAGCTCCCCTATGATGAACTCAGACGACGTCGAGCGATGAGCGCGTTGCCCAAAGCACAGGTCATGCCTTGAGCTTCTATAGAGGCATGCGTGGTGTCTGCCCGGTAGCCATCCGCCATTGCAGCAGGCCGTAAGCTGTGGGCGTAGGCGCCGCGAGCCCCATCGCCAAGCAAGCTCGCATGAGGGATCGACCCGCCCCGCCGCTACCCACCGGGAATGGGCATGGCGCGCCCCTAGCCACCGCCGCCACCAGCACAAGGCACGAGTGCAGCAGGTCCCTAGTCGCCCCAAAGCCCGGAATTGGCTCCAGACAACCGGACGAGCACGCAAACGGCAAAGCATCTAGAGGATGAAGATCTGTGGCGAAGGGACCCAGATCCGGCCTCGGTGGGCGTGAATCCGTCGCCGGTCATCCGACAACGGGAGGAGCAGGGAGAAGCTGGGGACGGAGAGGGCGTGTAGGGGAGGAAAGGGGTCGTGGATGGTCGCCTTTTTTAGCGCCACTGCAGCCACTGCCACCGCTCGCTGGAGAGCAACGACGGTGGCCAAGGAGCTGGCCGAGGGAGAGGCATTGCAGCAACGGCGGTGTATCACCCCAAGACGCCTCGCAGAGAGATGACGCGAGGCCCTGACTCGTGTTTATTGTTGTCCCTGGTGAAAGGTCTATGTTTAGACAAGTAAAAAATTATTCTTTGATGGCTAGGGAGCTAGTAGAAAGGGAAGCAAGGGGTTTTGTAAGGTTACCTGCTAAGCTAAGGAGCACTAGCTCCTTCATGACGTGTCCTACTTGGGTTTTTTCGTGTTTCCATCTATTTCTAGAATTTTTACCAAAATTTTAAGAAGCTTAGAGCAACTCTAAGAGATTTTCTATATCATTCCTAATTGCTAGCAATAGAGATTTTAAAGAAAAAATATCCTCCGCCAACTTCTTTAATTTTTTTACCTAAATATGGCCATCTTATATTCCAGACTTCTCGCTAGCTAAAAATAGAAAACAATAATGGAATATAGGAAGTGATTTTTATATAAATGACTCTCTAGGTAATGATTTAGAGAGCGAGCTTTAGAAAGACTCTTGAAGATGCTTTTAGAGATGTTTTAACTACGGTTTAAAAATCTCATCGTGTATTTGTTAGATTTTTTAACTAAAAACAAGATAAAACTGTCTTGTAAATCACTTCGTATCCTGAACATGGAGATAATTTAATCAGTTTGGATAGATGATAAGTTAAGATTTCCTATTCTAGAGTTGGTGAAGGAAAATCAGACAACCGATTTAATCATTTGTGACAAAGCACTTACATGGGCCTTGGCCGCCCAACAACTTCTGATGCTTCCTGAGACTGCAAGCGCCTGTACCCCAGCCCAACACCAACAGATTCAGTAGGATTGGTCGGCCCATCAGTTAAAAGCAGCAGCCAGCAGGTATGTGCCTATAGGCTTGCCCATCCTTTGTCAGTTGTCATCTCTCTCCGTTCCAAAATAAGTGCTGTTCTCGTTTATCGGCAAGTCAAAATTTTAAATTTGATGAAATATATATAATAAATCATTAGTATTTATGGTCATAATAAGTATTATTAGATAAATTATTGAATATATTTTCATAATAAACGTATTTGAAGATATAATTATTACTAATATTTTCTAAAAATATAGTCCACATTTAGCTAACATGAATCTCATAACGATAATTGTTACTAATACACAAATCTAGTCAATATTTGAAGATATAATTATTACTAGTATAACTAATATTATTACTGATATTTAGTCAATATTTTCTATAAGACCCTTTTGGAAACTCAAATCCTCTTGGGATCCCTGACTTTTTTTAGGGTGGAATCCTCAGGGATGCGACGGCCTCGAGGATGTCGCGCATCCTCTTCTTTTCCTTGATGGGTGGCCCCCATGGCCACATCGGCGGCGCCTCTTCGATCAGGCGCCCGGTGAAGATCGACAAAGGGGTGGCGGAGTCGTTCTTCAAGTAGAACCACTGCACATGCCACCCCTTGTTGGATCTGAACAGCTGGCAAGGCATGTACTCAGGCCGCCCGCTGCCCCCGGAGGTGGATGCCCTCGTATCCCATCGGCACCAGGATCTTCCTGGCTCTGTCCTTCTTCCTGTGTAGGGAGATGGCGAAGAAGTACCTCCACAACTCGAAGTACTGGCTCGATCCCCAGGTACCCCTCACACATCACAATGAAGGCCGCGATGTGCTGGATCCCGTTGGGGTTGAGGTGTTGCAGCTCGATCTAGTAGTGGTGCAGCAGCCCTTGAAAGAACGGATGAGGGGGATTGTGAACCCACGCTCGTGGAAGGGCGCGAAGGAGACGATGTAACCGTCGGGCGGCATCGGCACATCCTCATGGCCGGGAACCAGCCACTCCATCGCGTTAGTCCACCCGCGAAGAAGACCGCGCTTAATGAGGCCCTCCATGCGTGCGTGGGTCACATTGGAGCGATACCACGTCTCCATGGAGAAGCAAGGGCGGAAGAACGAGAGCTACGCTGGTGGAGGAAGAGCAAAGGCAATAGATCCGAACGCCAGCAACAGAGAAGTGGAGAAGGCAAGGCTGTGGTTGGGTGTGTCAAAAGGTAAAGGGAAAGGCCGCTATTTATAAGAGAAGGTGGAGCGAGAGGCGAACTGTCTGCCTAGATCTACGCGCTTGCCGCGCCTCAGTCAAATTGCCTCTCCGAGCAACGTGCGCTCACCACCTCTGGGCAGCTCCCTCGAAGGGACGTGTCGGATGACGGTTCGCCCCATTCGATGGGCCGAGAACTGCCATAGGTAAGGAGGAATATGGAGCTGAAAACGCTCCCATGGCCCATTTAGGCCTAGGAGTTCGAAGGTTGGCCCACCGGCGGGTTCACAACCGCTCCGAGACGCCTTTAGAGTGAGGGGTGAAAAGGGATGATCCCGCTAGTGTCCAGTACCCGGGCACACAAGCAGTCGTAGGCATCCTAGCCCACGTTTGAGTCTTGGTCGGTTCACAGTCCATGGGTTTTCCTCAAAGAAAGGCAGTGAGATGTTGGGACCGATCGAACAGACCTAGGAACTATATGGATTGCCCACCAAGAATCTAGAGTCGGTCACCAGCTGAACCCATGCTGGGTCCCCATGAAAGGGAAGCCGAGGCCCCACTCGGACTAGCCCATTAATAGCTCACCAAGCACCATGATTTGTCCATCGAGGAAAACATGGCACGGCTCAGCCCCTCCATTTTTATCGAAAAAACGCTTGAGGGAGGACGATCACAAGACGAGCTAACCCCTTGACCAGACCCCTGCTACGCGTGGGGCCTCAAGGGAAGTTGGACTCATAAGGAGACCGAATACGCGGTCGCATGATGATGGCGGATCGATCAGATCCTAGGGAGGGATCGGGAACAAGAGAAATCTCTTCTGACCCCTGAATCCCATAGCTACATGTTCCCAAGGAGTCCGATCACGATAGAAGGGAATCGCAACCCACCAAGGTGTCCCACGAGCAACAGAAGATCGAAGCCCTCAAGTCCCTCCATTCAAAAAATGCCTATGAAGGAGTATCCTACTCCTTTGTAGGCATACGACGTCGAAACGGGCCGTTCTTGGATGCGTTGGAAAGGGGACGACGACGCCGTCGTTTTGGATCTGGTACCAGCTCCAGAAGGTCCGTGGATCATTCTATGTGACCACGACAAGGTGCTGCGTCACCTGTTTGGGCCAACTTGGCCATGTATCGTGTCGGGCCTTAAGCCCAAGTTATGGGCGCCCAACCCCTGGCCGTCCCCAACCCTAGGTCGAGTCTTAGACTATAAACACAGCCGCCGCCGCTGCTACACAATTGGGTTTTGTTTAGAGTTTAGTTTTCCATCGAGAAACTGAATCGTTCATTGTAACTGTGGTGACAAATCCTTTTACAGTGATCCAGGGCCCCCGTTCTTGATCTCCTCCACTGTGTCGATTAGTCCTTTGGAACCGAGTTCTTGAACCCTCTATTGATATTCGCGTCATTCATATTTGCAATTTCAGATTGCGGGGCTACTGTTGGGTATTAGTATTAGGGATACCCAACAAAGGGGTCAGAGGACCATGGATGACAAACTTGCCTAGTGAAAGGTCCTAATGGCTAGAGGGGGTGAATAGCCTATTAAAATTTCTACAACAACACTTAATAAACCGGTTAGACAATTATGAGGTGAAGCAAGTGTTGCGCTAGCCTACCAAATAAATGCAAGCCACCTACCACAGTTTTAGTTTCTATAGTTTCTAACCACACAATGGCTATGTCACTACACTAAGTTAGTGTGCTCTCAAAGGCTAACTAAAGAGCCACACTAACCAAACTAACAAGCTCTCACAACTAGCTACACTAAAGAGCTTGATAACTAGTTTGCAGTAATATAAAGAGAGAGAGCAAGATGGTTATACTGCCGAGTCGAGGAATCGACCAATCAATCACAAGAATCAATATCAATGAAGACCAATCACCTCAGAATCAAATGTTGACACAATGATTTTTTACCGAGGTTCACTTACTTGCCGGCAGGCTACTCCTCATTGTGGTGATTCACTCACTTGGAGGTTCACGCGCTAATTGGCATCACACGCCAAACCCTTAATAGGGTGCCGCACAACTAATAGAAGATGAGGATCACAGAATACACAAGCAATTCACTAGAGTACCTTTTGACTCTACGCCGGGAAAAGGTCAAGAACCCCTCATAATCACCACGATCGGAGCCGGAGACAATCACCAACCTCCGCTCGATGATCCTCGCCGCTCCAAGCCATCTAGGCGGTGGCAACCACCAAGAGTAACAAGCAAATCCCACAGCGAAACACAAATACCAAGTGCCTCTAGATAAAAACTCTCAAGCAATGCACTTGGATTCACTTCCAATCTCACAAAGATGTTGAATCAATGATGGAGATGATTGGGAGGGCTTTGGCTAAGCTCACAAAGTTGCTATGTCAATGCAAATGGCCAAGCTAGTGAGCTAGAGCCAGCAATAGGGCTTAAATAGAAGCCCCCACAAAATAGAGCCGTTGTACCCCTTCACTGGGCACTACTCCGGGCGACCGGATGCTTCGGTCAGATCGACTGGATGCACCCTGCCAGCGTCCGGTCAACAGATGGCAGCCATGTCATCCCTCTCTTTAAGTACTGAGCACCCGATCCCAACGGTCAAGTGATGGTCGGACGCAATACAGTGCCACGATCGAATGTAGGACCCTAGCGTCCGATCATTTCTAGTAAGCCTCCACTCATGACCGACCGGACCCACCCAGAGTCTGGTCACTCACTGTCTCCTCTGTGCGCTACCACATTAGCGGGACCGAACGCACCCCGCCAGCGTCCGGTCGAAGACTGACGCCAGCGTCTTCATTGCTTCCATTGACTAGACGCTCCAGTCTAGTTGAGACCAGCGTCCAGTGCACTCTGTGAAACCCTGTCTTTTCTATACAGGGCGCTGGTGGCACCGTCGGATTGTCCGCATTCTATGGGCGGACACTCCGCTGGTGAAGTTTCTTACCCTTGCTCAAATATGCCAATCACCAAGTGTATCACCTTGTGCACATGTGTTAGCATATTTTCATAGACATTTTCAAGGGTGTTAGCACTCCACTAGAACCTAAATGCATATGTAATCAGTTAGAGCATCTAGTGGCACTTTGATAACCGCATTTCGATACAAGTTTCACTCCTCTTAATAGTACGTCTATCAAACCTAAATGTGATCACACTCGCTAAGTGTCTTGATCACCAAAACAAAAATGGCTCCTACCATTTATACCTTTGTCTTGAGCCTTTTGTTTCTCTTTCTCCTTTTCCAAGTCCAAGCACTTGATCATCACTAGGGCATGATCTTTATTTGCTTCACCACTTGGAATGTGCTACCTATCTCATAATCACTTTGATAAACTAGGTTAGCACTTAGGGTTTCATCAATTCACCAAAACCAAACTAGAGCTTTTACCTAGATAATTGAGGACGTACTTTAGTCTCGACCGACCCCGAAGGGACGGTTTCCACCTCGCCAGACCCCTTGAGCATGGGCCCCATATCGCCTGACCCCTCGGGGGTACGGGAGCCGTCTCGCCTGACCCTAAGGGCTTAGACTCTATCTCACCTGACCTCAAGGCCGTGAGAGCCATCTTGCTCATCCCCAAGGGCGTGGGCTCCATCTCGCTCGATAGGGACCCATACTGCTTCCAACCACTATGGGTCTAAGGGTATGACCTCATGGTCAAACTTCTAACACCAGAAAGGAAGCGGGCATGTCTCGACGTGACCCATGGTCATTGTGCTGTCTACTCCCCGTATGGCCGTTGACTGGCACATCGGCTCACCACGCCGTCCACCGGGACGGGATGGGATGCCACGACCAGCTAATGATGTCGAGGCATGACACTAGTGGTGAATAGAAGTCTGATGTGGAGCCATCCCTATCACCATCTTTAGCATCAGCGGGACCTGCATGAAGGAGAAGAAGGACCCGGCGGCCCTAGAGGCCTTCTTCTCCCTCGCTTTTCTCCTCTTTTTCTCTATAACCTACGCCTTCCCTTCACCTATAAAAGGGCAATGAGCACATAGCTGAACAAACTCTCAACGCTCTTCAATCCTTCCACCAGAGACCTAGGATCCGCTCCCTCTCTGTCCGTTTGTAGCCCCAAATACAAACTAGTGTCGGTAACACGAGCAGCAGTAGACTAGACGTAGGGACATTCTACCTGAACTAGTATAAATCCTTGGGTCCTCTGAGCACACCATCCGGTCTAGACATGTAGATACAAATTTACTAATCGGTGATCCGAAACACTGACAGCTGGCGAGGTATATTTGTTAATAATCTCGCATCTCTTATATATATAAAATTAAACATAGTTTCAATAATTTGTATATGTATATGTATTACTAAATCTTTGCGTTTCTATGTATGTAACCCTCTAGATAGACGATGTCAATGAAAAGTAGTAAAAGTGTACGAGACCCAACAAAACCGTTGGAGGGCTACTACATAATCACAAAAGTCAATTCTAATACTAGCAAACCGCTCGAGCCAAAAAACAATGCAAAGAAGTTTGTAAACCACTGTAGGGTTCTGTAACACCCCTGGTGTTACGAGCTTGCTTAGTACCTAGGTTAGGGCCTAAGAGAATTAACAATAGAGTGCCTCAGAGTTTTAAATTTTTTTAATGCAAATGAAATGGTACATGTATCTTATGTGACTCACTTTTGTGGACTCAAATAAACATTCAAGATAACTCACTCAGTGCGTAAAGTTTTTAAAAATGTCCGATAACGACTCTAGCAAATAGATAGCAAATAGTTTGTTCTATTAGATTAAGCATGAAAAGCAATTTTTATAAACAAAATAAAATATAACTTGTATTTAGTACTTGAATAAAATCTAGAGCGCAAGTTTAATAGATGAAAATGCAACTCTTGTTTTGGTGAGTAAAAGTTGTTCAATAGTATATCTGATAGCTCAGAAATTGAATCCGAAATTTAAACTAGAATTTTCGTGAATCGGTAGGAAGTTGAAATTATAGTTAGGATGCTATTTTTGATGATTTATATTAAGCAAAATAGTTAAAGGGTGCGTAAGTGTGTTACTCCTATGGGCTAGAATGAGGTACGGACTAATGCGTGAGATGCTCGTTGGCTAAAAGTAATAATGTTAGACATTTTAAAATTGTAGCAACGAGTGTTCACGGAGGTTAAGTCCCAATTGAACCCTTTTTGTTTCTAAGTCAGAAAAGAGTGTTAGACAATGCTATTTTGGCATTTGTATTCTAACAAAAATTCCTAAATCCTAGTTTCGTGTTTTGGTACGGTTTGTTGCATCAAAGTGTGTACTTGAGCATGGTGTCAGTGGTAGTTGTGTTGGATGTCCCATGGTCCTCTTAAAAATTGTTCCAATTTCATTGAAATACGTTGTAGCTATGTCGTTGGCGCTCTGTTCGTGAACTGTCGTTCAGCATTACAAACCTATCTTGATGTCGCTCTAACTTCCTCTCCGATTATCCTCGGGTTGTAAGAATTTCTTTGCTAGCTAGCTCTTAGTGCCGACTTGAGTTCGTAAAACCGGTTGAGCCCTCATCGCATTAGTCATTCTAGACTCTCGGCCTGAGCCTGTGGTCACCATGCTAGCATGCTGCCACTGCCTGGCTGCTCCTGGCCATGGCCGCTACTCCACTGGCTAACATCGCTGGCTACTGGCCGCACGTCAGGCTGTGTTGACCCAGCCATCTTCCTTTGGGCCTGGGCGGTGCTGTGGTGCTACTGCCACGAGCACGCTGCCAGTCAGGCCATGCGTAGGGCCATGTCGACACCAAGATAGTCGTCGCCTAGGTGTCGTGGCATCCGTTGCACCACTCGTTTTACCAACCCACTGAGTCACCATTTGTCTCAGTTACCTCGTAGCACTACCCTCTCGCCACCGCTGTTCGGTCGACCTCATGCCATTATCGCCAAGCACGCGGTGTCGATGCCCTTGCTTGTCTATTTTCATCATAGTCCCCTCACTAGCCGACGCATCTCTGCTACCACTTGCATGATCATGACCCCACACGGCTATGCCCTTGTCATGTCTTGGTCGGTCTGTGTTAAGTCGAGGCCGTGGGCCACAACGTTGCAGCGGTGGTGCACCATTATGGGGGATATGACCCCCGGTATCCATAAGACAAGACATGGGCCGCACCATCAGAGGTGTCCTAGCTCACAAGATTAAGGCGTGCATGGCACTGGTCGACATGCACTGCAAGATATTGTATAGTACCAAATAGGATACTTTCCTTGTAACCCTACCCCTCCAGACCATATAAGGAGAGGCAGGGGTCCCCTAGTCAACATCTACATACATCTCATATTCAATACAATACATCTACATACATCTACGGACATCGCTAGCTACACCGGGATTCCTCGGTGCTTGGACATCGCCAGCTATGTTGGGGACTCCTCGGTGCTCGGACATCGTCAGCTACACCAGGGATTCCTTGGTGCTCGGACATCGCAAGCTACATCGAGGACTCCTCAGTGCTCGGACATCGCCAGCTACGCCGAGGACTCCTCGGTGCTCAGACATTGCTAGCTACGTCGAGGACTCCTCGGTGCTCGGACATTGCTAGCTATGCCGAGGAT
This sequence comes from Miscanthus floridulus, assembly GCF_019320115.1. Taxonomy (NCBI): domain Eukaryota; kingdom Viridiplantae; phylum Streptophyta; class Magnoliopsida; order Poales; family Poaceae; genus Miscanthus; species Miscanthus floridulus. Next base: position 13,133,741 of record NC_089587.1, read on the forward strand.
TCCTTGGTGCTCAAACATCGTCAGCTACGCCTAGGATTCCTCGGTGCTCGAACATCGCTAGCTATGTCGGGGACTCCTCGGTGCTTGGACATCACCAGCTACGCTAGGGACTCTTCGGTGCTCAGACATCGCCAACTACGCCGGGGACTCCTCGGTGCTTGGACATCGCTAGCTACGCTAGGGACTCCTTGGTGCTCGGACATCGCTAGCTATGCCAGGGATTCCTTGGTGCTCGGACATCGCTAGCTATGCTGGGGACTCCTCGGTGCTCGGACATCGCCAGCTACTCCAGGGACTCCTCGATGCTCGGACATCACCAGCTACGCCAGGGACTCCTTGGTGCTCAGACATTGCTAGCTATGCCAGGGACTCCTCGGTGCTCAGACATCGCTAGCTACACTAGGGATTCCACGATGCTCGGACATCACCAGCTATGTCGGGGACTCCTCGGTGCTCGGACATCGTCAGCTACATTGGGGACTCCTCGGTGCTTGGACATCGCCAGCTATGTCGAGGATTCCTCGGTGCTCGGACATCGCCAGCTACGCTGAGGACTCCTTAGTGTTCGGTTTCTTCGTGCAAGTATCGCTAGCTAAGCTGAGGACTCCCTTGGTGGTCGGATCTTGCTACATCTCATCGGTGTGCTATCAAGCTGCTCCATGCCATTCGGATCAGGGTGCTGATCTTGGGTAGCACGTCTGTGGTCTTGATACGCGCATGTTAGATGACGTCGGCAAGCTTTTAGACTTCTTTTCTTTTACCCTGCTACAAGATTTATTCTTCATTTTCTAGCAGGCTCAAGGACTAAGTGGCTACACTTTACCAAGCGGTGAATGTAGTGCTTATTTCTTGATTTACCCTCCTTATTGATGGAGTCTAAGTGGCTACACTTCTCCTAAGTGAAAGAATTTTTAAATTTTATCTTAAGCCCCTTACATCCTTCTAGCAAGCCTTACTTGGCTAAGTCCGAGGTCTCCTAACCAGTTAAACTGGTCGGCATTGACTTTCACTGTCCAGGTCACCAGTTAAACTGGTCGGCTTTGACCTTCACCGCCCAGATCACCAGTTAAACTGGTCGGATTCAACATCACTGCTCAGATCACCAGTTAAACTGATCGGCTTCATGTCAAAGTGCTTGAACTTGTTCAAGACAACGTTGCTCAAAGGATACAAGGCACTCAGGGACTAGCTATGGGGGATATGACCCCCGGTATCCATAAGACAAGACATGGGCCACACCATCAGAGGTGGCCCAGCTTACAAGATCAAGGCGTGCATGGCACTAGTCGACGTGCACCGTAAGATATTGTATAGTACCAAATAGGATACTTTCCTTATAACCCTACCCCTCTAGACTATATAAGGAGAGACAAGGGTCCCCTAGTCAACATCTACATATATCTCATATTCAATACAATACACCAAAGACATAGGATGTAGGGTATTACGTCAATTCGACGACCCGAACCTATCTAAATCGCTGTCTTTGCGCCTTGTGTCACCATCCAGTTCCTAATTATGCGCACCTCCACCAATCAATCTACCTTCATTGGATACCTCTCGGAGGACTATCGAGCATCTTTTGTTGACAACCATCCCCTCTTAAATCCCTAGCTCGAGCTTCTAGTCCAATCTGTCATGTCATAGGGCACTACAAGCAGTTAATTAGGCATCCCCTCCTCCTCAAGCTAGCCCGAGCAATACCGATCGGGAATTGGGTGTTCTGCTCACCACCGGCTATGGGCGCCGCTGGACCAGTAGAGTGGAAGGTAGGACTTGTAAGTGCAGTCGCAGTTCAATTTCTCGTGGCTCTAAGCTTGCCTTGACTCCTCCATCTGGTGCTCGCGCTATTTGGGCTAGGGTGCTCATCGTCGTTGCGGTGAGGCGATGGTGCCGCATCGGGAACAACGCCGACCTCACTACGCGCATGTGGCTAGGCCACCTCGGCCCTCCTCCGCCTCAACCACCACCGCAGCATGAATCCCGATGAGCTACTGGTGCTTATTTGCTATCTCCACCACCCTGATAGTACCTTAGGCCACCGGAGTAGTCACGCCGCCGCACGGTTCCGCCCGCCATCGAGGCTAGGCCTCGATAGTGCACTGTTAAGCTCCCAACCGCCGCCTATCCTTATGCAGTTGGCCATAGTGCTTGGTTGATTCTCTGGTCTCACCGAAGCACCACTGGTTTGCCCGTCGTAACCACCAAGTGTCGTCGGTCGCCGCTCTGACGTGCACAGGCTCCTCGGGGGCTTGAGAGCTTGAATAGGGCAAAGGTCAAGGGGTTATGTGAGGGCGTCAGAGAGAGAGAGAGAAATAGTAGGAAGGACTGTGGGTTGTTTTGTTTGAAATCCAAGGGCTCTTTTACAAAAGCACAAGTGCATGTGGGGCTCTCCCACCGTGGGCCACTCACTGGGCTAGCCTATTGCGCTCGGCCATAGGCCGCGCTAGGCCGTTCGGCCACCGAGCCAGATGACTGGGCACCGGCCCTTTTCTTTTTTTAAAACATTTCTAATTCGGTTCCTAAGGTAAACTAGTAAATTCAATATATATTTGTATATTTGACCAAAAATCATGGAGCTAATTTTGTTAGATTCCAAAAATCATGATTTGTCTGCTAATGTATTTGTTCACATAGTTTCATAGAATTTTCAAGAGTAAGCTAATTAATTAAATCACTAAATGTGGGTGAAACATGAACTTGTAGGAATTATTGTGATGAATTGGTAGTAGTATTGGCTCTGGAATTTTTATAGCAAAATCTTAACATTATTAGGTGCCTACTGTAATTTTTGTGGCTCCAGAATAATTAGTTTGCTGGAATAGTTATTGAGCCCTAGTTCGAATATATATTAAATCAATAAAATGAAATAAAGAAACACCTAGGGATTTTATAACTAAAATACTTGTGGGAAAATAGTGCCTGGTTCGACAGCATGGGTATGTGGCCTAGTACATTAGTCATTAGAGCTAGCTCGTTAGCTTGAGAGGCGTAATCGTGTGATAAGAGTTGCAGTTGCCGTTGATTAATTACGTCTCTGCGTTGCATCCACGTATATCATGATAGGAGCGATGATGGATCATGGAGTCATTGGGAGTAGCGGAAGCAGATGGTGCCTTGATGACCATGCCACCTCAATGGAATGCTAACTTTTGGTTATATCTTACTCAGGGAAGCCCTAGTGCATAATCCCTAATATTCGGCACTTTTATTTTATGCTTGTGCATTAAGTTTAAGGAGTTGAATGAAACCCACTTGCATATATTTATTCTTATCCTATGAGTCTTACTAGTATGCTAGGATCGTATAGCCTACTATGCTATAGGACCTCGGTAGAAGTCGAGTGATTGCCTGTCACTCATGAGCGATAGGAAATATATTATTGTTACTATTGTCATGTTACTATCACATGAAATATATATGGATAATAATTGGAGACTAGGTGGGGTCATACTTTGGATGTGGATTTGGACTTCGTTAGGCAACCGAATGAGGCTATGGTTGCATTTATCCTGCCTATGTCGATTGAGGACCGCCTGTTGCCGTGGATGGTAGTCAGGTCATAGACTTATTATCCTGAGCACATATTTTCTTATGGGAGTATGAAGACTTGTCACTCTCTTATCATGGGTTTTGGCTCCTTCCAGACCGACTTTTAGGGGTGGCTTTTGGGTGGAGGTCCAAGCACTACACTGAGTCTGGGACTCAGGTGTGGGGGCTTGGAGTCCAAGTTTGGACAGGGACCTAGACCCCTTGACAAGAGAGTGGTGGGTTGGTCTTGCTTATGCTCGGGGTGCAAGCAGGGCATGTGTTTTGGGGTACCCAGCTGGGATACATTGATTCATGAATCGCCGTGTGATACGGTACGACTTGGCTATGGTCTAGCACCATAGAAAGAACTGGAACATGAAAGAAGGTAAAATGGTCCTGATTGCTTACCACCTGCTTGAAAGTAGTATAGGTGCATACATAGAATGGTTAGTTAATGAACCAATATTGGCTACTAATAAAAGTTGAATATAAGACACATGTTTAGTAATGCTCCTACAGATGCAATAAACCCATAAGCCAGAGAGCCTTGCATATCCTTGGAGTCTTTTATTTCCTCTTGATGGGTAAGTTTTGCAGAGTACAATTGAGTACTCAGGGTTTGTTCTACCCTGTTTTAGGTGATAGGTGGATGTTAGAGTGGACACTTGTGTGCGGAAACCTCCTGGTGGGCTCAACGAGGATTTTCTTAGCATTGCGGACATATAGTTTATTTGAAACTTCCACCCCAAATGTTTTACAATGGAAAAACTTATAAACTATTATTATGTATACAACTAATCATCATGTTAATGTTTAGCTTGTCATTAAATGATTTTATTTCCGCTGAAACTCTGATAACATGGTTATATTCTGCTGTTATAAACAATAAATATTATACTCTGATGTTGCATGAAAAGTGATGTAAGAATTGGCTAAAATGTTGTAAGCTTTATTCTCCCATTTATGATCCTGTTGAAAAATGTGGATTTTCAGGTTCTCCCATGGGGTGTGCTCGACAGAACTGCATAGTTTGGGGATCTCTCTTGGGTACCTAGTGTCTAATGGAAGACGAGTAACCTTTGGAGGGCATTAGATTAGGCGGTTCTGCCATAGGTTCTTCTTAGGGATAGGGTCCCAATCAGCGTCCGTGAATGGAAACAGAAGAAGGATGATCCTCTGATTAGTTTTGTCTCTGAGCGAGAGAAGGACCTTCTTTGGGATTCAGTCATTGCACATTTCAATCTACCAATAGGTGAAGATTTAAGAAAACTAGTTAAAAGTTGGACTCTTAAGAAGATGACCATACAATTCCAGACCTAGAAGAAGTTGTACAATGAATTTGTTAAGAAGAATCTGACTCTAGATTTCAGTCAAAATAACCCGTATAAAAAGTTGAGGGACGACTGGCCTGAATTTGTGAGGTACAAGGCCTTAGAAGAGGATGAGGAACGGCTGAGAAGGAACCAACAGAATGCACGGTAGAAGGTATACCATCATAAAACGGGATCAGGTGGCTACAGGAGTTCCACTCCAAAGTGGCAAAGAATGGAAGCAGACCTGCTTGCCAAAGGGATCCATCCATTTTCAATCGACTGGCTTGAACGCTCTAGGAATTGGTTTTTCGCGCACGGGGGATCACTAGACCCATAGACCGGGGAGCCAGTTATTGGTGGGGAAATCAGAATAGCAGCACAAAGACTTATCAATATTGTAGATGCTTCTACCAGTGGTGCCTTTGTGCCCAACCGAGAGAAGGATGAGCTAACATACGCCCTCTAGACTCCTAAACACCCTGGGTGAACGTGAGGCAAAAGGTTGATTTCGTGGCGGCATGGATTCCCTGAGGCCGTCGCTACCTACAGAAGCCGCCAATGAAGAAAGGATGAGGAGGCATAGTGGATCCACAAGTTAGAGGAGGCGGTGCTTCAATCGCGGGAGCAAGAACTAAACATGGATGCGAGAATGCAAGAGGGAATCAAACGGCAAGTGGCACTACAGTTGAGTAGCCAGAGGCAGTCATCAACATCAGAGCATGTAGTCAACATTAGCCCCCCTTAGCTAAGAAGCAGTTGTGCTTCCACTGAGCTCCCAAATTAAGATGACACATTACAACACTTCCTATGGATGGCATCACCATGCCTTTTACGCCATGTGAGCTACACATTCCCTTGGAGAATACCAGTGCCACAGTCTTGGTGGCGCACTGTATTGTTTCTCCTGTGGTCCCTGGGAAGACACCAATAAGCCATGGGAATCCAATTCCACCTAACTATTATAGCATCTTGGTGGATAGAGTTATCAAAGACTATAGGGAAGTGCCTCTTGACTTTCCTAGAGATGATGGGGAGAAGACCCTAGGATAAGCAGAGCATTCATTCATTTTATGGCGCAAGCGCTACATCATTATTCTCAGTGTGGCGGCTAGGGTACCGTCGCCTCCTCCTCAACTACCTCATGATAGGTGCGGATGAAAGTGAACAAAACAGTTTTTCAATAAGCATTCTCAATTATTGGCTTCTCGCGTAATAATCATTTTTTACTCATATGTCTCCCAACCTGAGTCCAGTTCTTCCATCCCATGATGATCATTAGAGTGCTATGGACGATGATGATGCTCTAGACGATGATGATGTGTTCCATGGCACGGCTGCATCTCCATCTTCATCTCCTCCAAGGTGGTCTCCCCCTCCTCTGCCTCCCGCGCCGTAGAGCCAAAAGAGACCCCCGCCCCCGGTGAAGTCCCCGGTGAAGAAGAAAGCCAACCATCATAAAATAAAGCCCCCTCCGGAGAAGCTGCCTTACGAGAAGTTTGAACAGGAATCAAAAGCGGTGGCATGAAAAGATTTGGATAACTGGAAGCAAAGTTTAGCAGAATCAAGAGCAAGGAGGTTGAAACTTCAGAAAAACCCGACAAAGCCGCACTATATAGCTCAATGAGAACTAAGGAAAAAATTCAATGAGTGTGAGAAAAAGCAGCGTGATGCACGTAAGCCCTCACCATTATCGGACTATGAACGCTCTCTCGACAAGTCATATAAGGCGTCGCTAAAAGCAAAGAGAGCAGGGAAAGATGTTGGACAGCTCGGGCAGCAATCTAAGCAATCTATCGACCCGCTAGTTGTTGAGAATGATTGTACAAACGCACAAGGCGATCCAATCGATAGGGAGGCACTCCAAGACTTCATGGCCACAATAGGTCTCACACCTGAACAAGTCATTGGGGGAGGTCCATACCAATAGCCAACTTTGATATTTACTGGACCTATCAGTATGGCAGGAGTCTTGTCAACCCTAAGTCCTTCTCATCACTGGGTACACAAATGTTCTTGTTAAATAAGTGGTAATTAAGAGTGTGTGACAGCGAAGAGGCATGGCTTGTTGTCAAAATTAGACCAGAGCATTACTCCAGTGGCTATGATATTTTACATATTGAGTTCAATGAATTACACCAACTATTAAATCGGGACGCTCTCGACAAATCTCTCCTCAGCTGCTGGTGTCTGTAAGTGATTCTTTCTATAATTGAAGTAACTTACATGTTAGTTCGTTGTCTATATATAGTTATCCTCACACTATATATATTCTTTTGTACTATATAAATGTAGATATGAGATGCTGAAACTAAAGAGAAAAGGGTTAACTGATATTGGTTTCATGGATCCGAATCGCACATTCAAGGACACTGTTACTCCATATGATAGATGACGACCTCAAGTGGAGAATAATCCGTTTAAGTTCTTAGATAACCAACATAACAAGACACTGATACTCTTCCCTTACAACTACAAGTGAGTGTTAATGTCTTGTGCCCACTTTATTTTGCTTACTCCATGTTGACTTTAGTTAATGAGTTATGCCTATGTATAAATATGTAGCTATCACTGGATATTGCTGGTCATCGATATGTCCAGGAGTACTGTAAAGATCTTTGACTCAGCAACAAAACCCTAAAAAGGTTACCAAGAAATAATAGATATTCTCTGGTGGTAATTTCGGTCTCGCACACTGTGTACTCGCTTATGTCATTTTATTGATATAACTCTATTTATTTATTTTTGTTGGGCAGTGCTTGGAAAAGGTTCGCCGAGAAACACCATTATAGTCAATGGAAAGTGCCTCTGAATGTAGTCCAAGACCCAGTAAGTACTAGCTAGGTGACCACATCTTTATTTAGTTCAATTTATTATTACCATGCTTCATTGGTTGATGATGAATCTTTTTCTCGTAAAGTGATGTCTGCAACAGGGATCGGGGAACAACTTATGTGGATACTATGTCTGCGAGTTCCTCATGGAGTACTCAAGGAGAACAAGTGAAGAGATCCTCGAAGTACGTAAAAAATATACACAATTTATTTATTACCATTGTGTTGATATATATAATCACATATATATATATATATATATATATATATATATATATATATATATATATATATATATATATATATTCATACTATTGAATGGAGGAAGCAAAATGTTATGCGATGTGACCAGATCAAAGCAATTCAAGAGGCATTGGTAGGATTTCTTATGGATAAGGTCATAGATTCCAAAGGCGCATACACTATGACCCTAAAGAATTAATACCTAGTAGCCATACGACTGAAGATTAGGATTGAATGAAATCTCAAGGACATGAGTACAAGGTTTTTGTGACTTTATTATGTACATATTCCATGCATGTACAACCTCTTGAAATATTTGTATATATGTAGTTTCGTACATTTTAGTATGTTATTTATGTATAATGCTCGAACGAAACCTTATATGTGGACGTATATTAGCAGCGTAGAATTCGTATACGAAAATCTAATCGAAACAAAAAAGAATTGAATTGAAAAGAAATCATAACATGAAAAGGAATGAAATGAAAAGAAAGGAACCTTTGGTACCGGTTGGGAACACCAACCGGGACTACATGCGTCAGCCCCGGTGCAAAGCCTGGGGGGCCATTTAGTTCCGGTTGGTAATAGGTAATAGCAACCGGGATTAAATATCGACTTTCAGTTCCTGTTGCCAGAACCGGAACTAAAGAGAAAGTCTTTAGTTCTGAATTCGCAATCCTGATTGAGAAATCGGAAATAAAGGGGTTTTCAACCAGGACTAATGCCCAGTTCTACACCAGCGCCGTGTGCTCCTCTTTCCTTGGGGACTTGTATCCCCACCGTTCGTTGCGTCTTTATTTCTGGATTCTGTTAACGACTAACATCTCATCAGTGACTACTAGCACTTGATGTTTAAAACATCCGATGCTCCTTACCATGCTTCATCAATTCGGAGTGTAATTATCTACGCGGCTGTTCTGCCACGCCCACAGTCAGTTCTTGAGCTACAACATGTTCGTTTGGCTATGGCTTATTGTAAATGATCGTAAATTTTTAGTTGGAATAATTTTTTTTACACAAACCACCGACAGTACTTCTTGACGTTGCCACTGTGATGCGAGAGCCGTCGGTTCGGCATGCGCTATCTTACTATTTTCAGAGCAGCGTGTTGGTGGCTGGTGCACGTCAGTCAGAATCCAGCAGCACTGCCGGGGCGGCATGGCAGAAGGCCAAAGCCCGTTGGAATTTTCCTCCGTCCCATGCAGATCGGTGCAGGCTCAGAACAGCACTTCCCTGGTTGCCGCTGGCCCGGCAGTTTCCTCTCCTGCTTGGCTGGTTCGTCCTCCTCTTGTCTTTCTCCCACCCTGACTGACGCCGCCAGCCCGCCACCGCTCCAGACCACTGTCGTGGTTCAGCGGTAAGTGCGTGGGAGAGAGTCAAGAAAAAAAAAATGACGTGCAGAAGTTTGTTGCGGGCAAATTCTTCCCGAGAAAAAAAGTAGAGAGCTGCTAGCCTGCTACGTATCCCCAGACGATGGGGCCGAGGGAAAAAATTTAGGTTTTATAAAATATAGGTACTTAATGAAAAATGCGTTATTTGGACGTGTTTTTTTTTTAAAAAAATTGAGGTACTACGGTGGCGCAGTGGTAGTACCTTTGCGGCGGGGGAGGGGAGTGCTACCTAACCGCGGTTATCGTCCAGGGCGAGCGTGCGCGTCAGCCACGTCTCCATGGGCATCGTCTGCCTGCACGCCCACGCCAGGCACGGCCGCACGGCAGGCCAAGCCCAACACGTCCGTCACGTTCCCGCGTCACGGGATCACATACGCGGCCAGGGCCAACCGGATGTAGCGTTGCGGGCTTGCGGTGCCCTAGCCCTCCGAACGAGCACGGCGGAGGGCAGCGCCGCAGCCCACAGGGCTGAGGAGCGGGTCGCCCCTCGCCTCGACGCACGCGGCCTCCTCCGTGCTTTGCAAGTACGCGCGCCGCGAGGCCGCAGCTGGCCGATCAGAGTACGGGCAGCGTGCTGGATCCATTTTCTTCCCTATAATCTTGCTACTTTTCAGAGTAGCTTGGATGTTTTGGAACCGGTTTCCTAATCTAATTAACTTAGGTATTGCAATTAGATCTATCTGCCTGCCCGTAGCCCTCGAACTTAGCGGGTGTTTCGATCCGGTGACAAAAATTTAGAAGGTATGTCGGGAGAATGTTGCATGGGGTATTCGGATACTAATAAAAAAATAAATTACATAATCCGTTAGTACTCCACGAGATGAATTTTTTAAGCATAATTAATCCACCATTAGCACAGGTTTACTGTAGCAAACATTATCAAATCATGAACTAATTAGGCTTAAAAGATTCGTCTCGTCAATTAGTCGTAAACTATGTAATTAATTTTATAATTAATCTATATTTAATACTCTTCCTTCCTAGTGGAGCACTCCACGTCTTCGTCCGCTGTCCCTTTCCACGCGTACACGCGCGGCGCATGCATTTTTGGCCCATGGTGCACGTCAGAGTCCAGCATTACGTATTCACGTCCGGCGCGGCAAGGCGGAAGCAGAAGCCCGTAGGAATCTTCCTCCCAGTCCCATGCAGACCGGTGCAGCTCAGACTCAGAGAGTGACCGCGCGCTTCCCTGGATGCTTCTGGCCCGGCAGTTTCCTCTCCTGGTTGCCTGGCCGGTTCGTCGTCGTCGTCCTCTTTCTACCACCCTGAGTCCCTGTCTGACGCGCCCGCCGCCGGAAAGCTTCCAGTCCGAACGTTCGGACCGGAGCAGTACGCCGATAATTCCCCGCGCGATGATTTCCCGCGCTCCGCACTGATCCCGCAGCTAGTTCCGTTATTTTTTTATTTTTTATTTTTCTATTTTAGTTTATTTAATTATTTTTTCATGTTTAATTTTTTATTTTCTATATTCTATGAGATGTTGTGTTTATATAGTATAGTTGTGATGTTCTATGATATATTTTCGATGTTCATGTGGTATATAATATCATGTTCTATGATGTTTTTTACGATGTTTTTTAGTATACGTGTGATGTTTTATGTTTTTTTTTGTGATGTTCACGTGTTATACATATGATGTTCGAATGTTTTTTATGTTCACATTTTATATATGTGATGTTCTATAATGTTTTCTGCGATATTCGCGTAGTTTACATGTGATGTTCTGTGATGTATTTAGTGATGTCCACTTAGTATACATGTGATATTCTATAGTATATTTTTAGGATGTTTAAAAAGTATCCATATGATGTTTTTTTTAATTTCTCTCTATTATGTGATTTTATCTCTAGATTTTATAATTTTTATTTATTTATTTATTTTTATGTATATTATAATATCAATATCATGAACCTGAAACTAGAATACTGTTCTTCTAAATCAAAAACATTGTTCTTACAAAGATGGAACATTGTTCTCTTAACCTAAAACATGTCTCTACTCAGTAAAAGAAAAATGTTCTATCTTCATAAGATAAATGTTTGTTAATAAAAAATTATCTAAATATATCCCCGTCACCCCGTGAGATCTTGTTTTGAAGGATTTATTACAAGAAACCTAATGGTGTAATCGGAATTTAATTTGGATGTTTGATTTTAACAGTTATGATTTTTTTTAGCTGATTGAAAGTCATGGGTGAGAGGTGGGCCCTAAGCTGCTCAAACCAACACGCATACGAGAACCTCTCACGCGCGCCAAAACCTCCCGCGCCAGAATCTCCCGCGCGCGCTGCGTGATTGACCGGACCCTAGCAGTCCCCGCCCGCCGCCGCACACGGCACATCCCTGTCGTGTGTCGTGGTCCATCGGCAAGTGCGTCATCACCAGTCTGATATCACGAGGAGCTCCACCTCCACGTCCACGGGTGCAGGCGCACCGCGCACACAGACTTGGAACGCCAACCAGCGCGTGCACGCAACCACGCTCCATCCAATGCAAGTTGAGCGCTCGGCGGGGCGGCCGGTGCAGAAGCACCAAGGTCCGACGCCGACGCCGTGCTCGCTGTCGCTAGGAACTTAACCACCGGCCGCCTGTATGCGGCGCCCAGTATACGTCCTCACTGGAAGGCGAGCCCCAGCATGGCCGCCCGTTCCGCAGTAGCAGCCAGCAGCAGATCAGCGTGATGAGTGCAGCACGAGCCAGCGAGGCAGCGAGTGCCTCTCATGCACCGCACCGGTGGCTCATCACCACACGTTAGTCACGATCTAGGCGTCTGCGTCTAGCGCTGCATAATTGCTCCAGTCCGGGGTCCCGGGCGGCAGTCCAACTGTCCAAGACGTACAATTGCGATATCAAAGCCATACGTATCGTATCTCTCATGATGGATCGAACCAAACTAATTTGATGTTCACAGATTTTGGTGCATTTTTTAATTTTAATAAAAATAGTACAAGCGCGTGGTACAACCGTACAAGTTCCATCTAGAACAAAGCTAAAAACGATCAATATTTTAGAACGAAAAGTCAGTAAATTCTAAAATTATCCAAACTAGATAGGTACACCTCAAATTTTTCCCAAACAAGTTCCTCTTTTTTTGTTTTCAAAAAATGATGTCTTATTAGGGCTGTGTTGCTGGGTGAAGCTATTTTTTATGGTGTACTACAAAATAAACTTTTAGGTTATGCAGGAGTTTTTCTGCGATGCAAGTTTAGGAGCAGGAAGTTTGATGGGGCTAGCACGCATGGAACTAAAAAGATGGGTCCTATAGATCTATTGATGTAGATATTTATTTAAAGAGTGAAATGCACTATTGGTTCTTAAGCTTTTCTCATTTCAAATTCGTGTTCATGAACTGTCGAAGTGATTGTCTAAGTCATTCAACCTTTTAAGTACCTTACTTTAAGTTCACTAGCTATATATCCCATCATAGATCTGAATTCATACTTCGAATGAACTATTTGAAATGTTAAAGGAGCTATGCAATCATTTTGAGAGTTTATATATGGATGTAAATGAGAATGTAGGAAAAATTAAAGACCCATATCGTATTCCATCATATTTGAAAGTAGTATACCTCAATCACCAAACATGATCCTTTTTTTTTTGGAAAAATAGATATATTATCTTTTTAAAATAGATGTCTAAAGCCAAACTTCCAATTTTAAATTACGCCCTCTTTAGTTCGTAAAAATACTAGAACATCACACATCAATCATCATCACCAAATAAAGACCACCGGGCAGCCTCACGTCCGGCATTCCCTGTTTCAGTTGCTGCGTCGCACTCGCACTCGCACGCCTCGTGCTCGTGCTCCCTCCCCTCCCCTCCCGCGTTTGGCCTGCGTGCCCGCGTCTCCCCAGATCGCAAGGAACGAACCCCGCCCGCAACCCGCCCTCGCGCCGCGGCATTTCCTCGAACGCCCCGCGCACTCGCCGCCCATGGGCTCCCTCCCGGTGCCGGCCCCGGCGGAATGCGCCCCGCAGGGGCGCGCCACGGTGTCGGCGTCGGACCTGGCGCCGCTCTTCTCCGCGCAGCGCCGGCACCTGGACCACTTCTTCGACCGCCTCGACATGTCGCAGGCAGCGGCGTTCGCGCAGGCGCTGCTGGACGCGCCGGGCGCCGTCTTCTTCACGGGCGTCGGCAAGTCGGGCATCGTGGCGCGCAAGATCGCGCAGACGCTGGCGTCGCTGGGCTTCACGCGGGCGGGGTTCCTCGCCCCCGTCGACGCGCTCCACGGCGACATCGGCGCGCTCTTCCCCGGGGACGTCCTCGTGCTCCTCTCCAAGTCCGGAGCCTCCGACGAGCTGCTCGCGCTCGCGCCCTGCGCGCGCGCCAAGGGCGCCTACCTCATCTCGCTCACCTCCGCGGCCTCGGGGGCGGACTGCCCGCTCGCCGCGGCCTGCGACCTAAACGTCCACCTGCCGCTGCAGGGGGAGGTGTGCCCCTTCGGCCTCGCGCCCGTCACCTCCACCGCCATCCAGATGGTGTTTGGGGACACCGTCATCGCCGCCATCATGGAGGCAAGGCGAGTCTCCAGGGACCAGTACGCCTCCAACCATCCCGCTGGCAAGATCGGCAAGACCCTCATCTTCAAGGTGAATCAATCACCTCTAACCCTAACATAAACAGGCTGCTGGCATTACAGTTACTTGTTTTTTTAGAAAACGCTCAATCACCTTGTGCTGACACCCGGTGTGAGACATCAGATCCCAGACACCCAGACGCTTTATCACTGCTAGGATTCCTTCACCGTTGCGTGTCGGTGGCGGTGGGATCGGTTCAAAATTGCCTTGGTTAAACGCTCATTATGATTCGATAGTCTTGTCGCTATCCAACCGACATTTTGTTTCTGTTTGTGGCTACCTATCATGTTATTTTTTGTGCATATGGAGGAGATCTTATTACTTGTCGTTTTCGCAGTCTTTTCATTGTCTCAAGAAGGATACAACAAGCTCTCAAAGCAAAGAAGAAAAATACAACAAAGTGCCTCATCATTTGTGTGCATTGTTGATTGTTTAATTGCGGCCGCTATCTACAAATGTCATAGCAGAGGATGATGAGTTAGGTGTGCATAACTTGTCGTATTTGAATGATTGATTTGTTCAGTTCATCTGCAAAGTAGTTACTGAATTCTAAAACAAGAGTAGATCTTGTCTCTTCAACCATCTGATTTATATGGGACTGTTGTTGTTAAATCAGCATTGTGCAATATCTTGTGCTGCCACCTGGTGGGAGACATAAGATCCCAGATGCTTATTACTACTAGGATTCCTTTACCGTTGCGTGTATGTGTCGTTGCGTGTTGGTGTTGGTAGGATTGGTCCAATAAATAGCCCTGGTGAAATGCGCTTTATGATTGGATAATTTTATCACCATCCAACCGACATATTTTTTTTTCTGTTTATGGTTACGTGCCACGGTCCTTTTTATATGCACATGCCATTTTTTGCCCTTTTTCCTCTGTTGCAAGAAAAACAAAACAAAAAAGTTCCTAATCATTTGTGTGTATTATCGAATGTCTAATAGTGGCAGTTATTAACAATCTACGTAGCTCTGGGTGATGTGTAAGGCCAGCTGTTCATGACATGACATATTAGAATGAAGCCTTGTTCACATGCAAAGTAGTTACTGAAAATGAAAACAAGCTTAGATCTTGTTTTCCCAGTTATCTGATTTCTGTGGGTGTTGTTATTGATCCAGCATCAGCATGTGTGTCATTTTCTTGTTTCTATAGGTGAGGTGTATTTTAGACTCTTTGTTCTTACACAAATACCTTGCAGGTTAAGGATGTTATGAAGAAACAAAATGAACTTCCTCTGTGCAAGGAGGGAGATATGATAATGGAGCAACTCACCGAGCTCACCAGTAAAGGTTGTGGTTGTCTGCTTGTGGTTGATGAAGAGCATCATTTGATTGGAACCTTCACTGATGGTGATCTCCGGCGGACACTGAAGGCAAGCGGGCCAGCTATCTTCAGTCTCACAGTTGGAGAGATGTGCAACAGGTTTGTCAACATTAACTTGCTATATATTACCTGGCCTGTATGAATTCCTTCTCTCGTAAGTACAGCGGTATTTGTAGGATACTGAGATCTTTTCAGTACATCTGGAATTTGGAAATGGCAAAGTACAAGCAGTATTTTTTTGTTCTTTCCATCTTTTATTTTCATCCTATTTCTGAAGTATTGTTTTATAAACCATATAAATTTGCATGTATTAACCTTTACAGATTGCAGTAGTAGCTGTACTATGAAAAACACAAGTCTTTCTCTCTCCCTAAAATAGCCAAGTTGCCTATATCCTCGATAGATCATGCTAATAAATGAAATTCAATATAATATGCTAAATGTTTATTATGCATTATATAGCTCTGGGTTTCATTGTTTTTGCAGAACTGTATATGTATATAGCTACATTGTGTTTTATTGAGAATAAACATTTGTTTTGTCAGCAGTAATATACTTCAATATACAATACTGTGAAACAGTTTTGAGTGAGAATAAGTAGTTTTCTTACTACCTCCGTTTTGTTTTTTCAAGAGTTTCATTGCTCGGTTCTGTTAATTTCTCATATGAACTTTCTTTGTGTGTTCAAGCTTTGATGTAAGATACACTATCAAAGAAAGAAAATTCTGTCTCATTATCGAACTGGATTTGGAACATCTCCTGCTTTTCTGATCTTTCAAGTCAATATACCAGGCTGCATATTCGTCTGTTCATTGTGACATTCAATGAAAATAAATGCCTTTGGTGTTCAATATCCACTGTTTTTGTGTAGATAATGCTCAGTTCCATATATTTGTGGTGTCGTATCTTTCATTGTATTAGTGGAACTTGTTCCTAGTCTAAGCCAGATGCTAGAGTCTTGACTAACTTCCCTGCATTATCTAACAGGAATCCAAGGACAATCACTGCAGACGCAATGGCTGTTGAAGCCATGGAGAAGATGGAGTCACCACCTTCACCTGTACAGTTCTTGCCTGTTGTCAACGAGAACAACATCGTGTGTGGGATCATCACATTGCATGGATTGGTCTCTGCCGGATTGTAGACTTCTGTGGCATCAACTTCTGCAGGATTGTAAGCTTATGTGCCAGCTTACTGGGTTCTAAACTTCTAGTTGCAGATATCCTTGCCGCCCAGTTCATACTAGGAGACGTTTTATCGCTAGAGTATTCATGTGGAGCCTAGACTCTTCAGTGTACCCTATGTATAGTGGTGGATAAGAGGAATATGGTACACTGCTGTTTTGCAGTTGGCTGTTTAATAATGCTTGTGTTTTGTACTTAATTTATTCAAAATGCCGATTATCTTGGTTCCTCTTAATGCATCCGGGTGTGTGGCAGACTGAGCCCACGTACTTTGTTTGGCTTAAACATGTTCAAATGCAAATAGATAACGTCCATCTTTTGTAGATGGCAGATTGTACCGTGCTCAATTAACTTCTCCATGTGCAAATGCAAACAGATAAGGTCACTGCATCAAGCTCAAATGTTGCGTACCCGTACCAAGCACAGACATCGTTCACAAATCACAAGCAAGGGTAAAACGGCTAACTCGACTAGAAATATGCATTTAGTAGGCGTGGTAGAGTTATACATGCACTCAACAAACACAATGGTTCATCGTGCTTCATCCGGCCTTAGTCTTTTAAGTTCCAGAAATCTAATGCAAACGGCAGACAGTGTCCTAAGACATTGTTCAAGCACACCAATGCTCCATACGTTGCAGCAGCAACGTCTACTGATGCCCAAAAGCCTCCATCATCTAGCTGCTACAAGGAAGCTTCACCTTTCCCATTCAGAATCCGGGCGTGGACGCTCTACCCTGGGCTTGCTGATAGCTGGAGATGGATGGTGATTGGTTAAAGCCTGATCCCAACCCATGATGTGCGGCAATGCAAACTGCATGAATACAAAGGCCAGGCAGTCAGAAAGTATAAATAGAGCACTATCCAATATATACTCCTAGAAAGTAAGCAATTCAATTAATGAACAACAATGGTTATGTGCAAGTGTCGAGGCATTCGTGACTCATAGGCACACACCAATCATTTTCAACAACGTAAAGTTCAGTAGCATTGAAAATTCCATATGCCTGAAAACACTGACACGGATGAACTTCATGGCAATGCTGATATATTTTTTATGGTTCTGCTAACATTGATAGATAACAAATGGAAACAGTGAAACTTACACTCAGAGCTGTGCGCATCACAGAAAACTCAGCTTTTGTGACAGGGACTGAAAGGCGATCATTAGTCTTCTCTACACTGTTCACAACAGCTGCAAAAGAAAAGAAAATTGGTGCATTTCTGAGGAGAACCAATCAGTAGACAAAGAAAGTTTAAATCAGGTACAACAGAACATATCAGATAAAAGGACATTGATGTCACACTATAATGGTAAGTGCTAACTAGCTATAGCTTGAAGCATTTCCTTTTTCATTTCAGGAAGCTGCTTTAACAGTGGCAAAAGCTCAAACTTAATACAATAGACTATCTGATCAATGGGCAATGCCTCAACAGTATTCACAAGATTCTCATATGTCCTTTCCGATAAAGTTTTTAGGCTAGCAGCAGTGCTCAATATTTGGTAGATCGAATGCCTAACAATCACAAAAACAGGCAGTTGAAGCCAAAGCGAAATAGGAGAGCCACTTACTTATATTAACAAAGTATCCACTGTCACTGCCAAGTGGAGTGATCGACAGTGATTTTTTCACCATTCCTTCATTACTTGATGCACAAAAAGAGTGGAGTTAGAATGATATATGCAAACATAAGTTCTGTCTGGTCTTTTGTGTTCATGCAGTACCACCACAAACCTTGATTTCATGGATGGGTCATGGAAAAATTCACAGGATTCAGCAGGCCCAAGACTTATCAAGCTTCCAACTTCAGTAGGTGACAGGGAAAAGAGCTACATAACAGATATTCCACAATCATAAAATTAAGGCACATGTGGTTGGCAAAAATACTAATAGGTCTTATATTCAGAATAGTTATATTCACGAGTAAATAAACTGCACAACAAATCATGGCTACCTGTTTCTTTGTATAGTCATACTTCCTTTGTCCAACAGCAGGAAAGAAGGTCAACATTACTGATCCATTTCTGCTCACTCGAGATCCTCCGGACTAATAAAACAGAGAAATTATGATGTGGAGGAAGAACAATGTATGGCCAAAAAACAATCAAATCTAAAAGGAAACATACTTCTAATTTGCTGAAACTCGGCAGTATAGGATGTATAGAAAGTGCAGCCTTTCCCTTGAACACAGTATAGCTTGCATACCTTTTGCCAGACAAGTTCTCTGCTTATAAAGGGATTAAGCAAACATCAATATTGAGGTTAGCATTCAGCATGTTAGGCTGATTTAATAAAAAGAACGAAACAAAGGATTCACCATCAAGATTTGCTGCTGAAGTTGAAACAGCTTGTTGGAATGTCAATGAACCACTCCAAAGAGATTCTTTTAGATCAAAACTCCTCCTGTGAAAGGAAAACAAGCTTTAATAACTTAAAATAGCCATTTAACTCATCGATGATAGATTGAAACTACAGTAGTGTCAGATGCTGAACTAAATCCAGCTTGCAAAAAGGGCTGCAGAAACATACCACAGAAAAAAGAATGGCTTGAATATGAAATCTCAAGGTTCAGTGATATTTTTTTTAAAAAAAATAAGACCTTTGCATGCTTGGTAAAATCTAAAATAGGAGCTACACAAACATATCAAAGCTGAATAATACTAATAGAAATGGTCATCTGTGTACAAAACAGCTAATTTTCAGCATGACTTGTATTCTCGTGATTACATAGCAGCATCAAATCCAATCCTAAATAAGTTATTGGTAAAGGTATGTTTGATCTTAATGATTTGCCATTTCACCTAACAAGATTAACTGTTCATTCAAGGCATTAGGCACATCAACTAATTGACACATTACACTTCAGGCAAATTGATTTAAACTAGGGACACAGGCAATCACATCCTGAACACTGGATACTTATATTATTGAACAATAACTCCGCTCACTAGAAGGGGGAAATAAGTAAAGTTCATTCTCGACAGCCAGCCAAGTCCTGTTATCGTTCACCCCTGCAGAATACCGCACAGGAATGTGCAATCCGCAAACGCAAGGGAAGCGGGGGAATCCTCTACAGCGAAATCTGCACCTACCAGAAAACATATCATCTGTGGAAGCGAGGTCCACAGGAACGACACGCCTGTGCATAAACCCTACCACTAAACCCCTCACCTAAAACCCCCGGCAGTACAGTACGCGCGCCGGCTCACCCGATCGAAAACCCACCCAAGTGGCTCCAAGAGCGCCGAACAAAGCGCCCGAAAATTACGACACGAGTAGACGAATGGCACCGCGGCGGCGGCCGCTCCGGGTAGCGAGGTGTGGGGAGAGATAGAATTAGGGTTTAGAGTCGCGGCTCACTTGGAGGCGGAGGGGAGGAAGCGGGAGAGCCGCAGCATCGTCTCGTCGCCTTGAAGGTCGCCGCGGCGGAGGGGAGCGGAGCGAGCGCCGAAGACTGGGGGTGCGAGCGAGTTTCGTCCCACTGCGGGGACGGCCAAGGCGCTGTCTGTCTCGGGGAGCGTGTAGGCGGCCGCGCGTCTTTACGGGCCGAAACCTAAGAGATGGGCTGTCCGTGCCACTAAGTCTAAGGCCCAATAATCAGCCTCCTGTTTGCGAGATTTTTTTTTAAAAAAATGAAAATTTTTGAACCTAACACATTATAAGTTGTTGGATCAATTTGCATCCACCTGTCAAGTTGTTATATGTAGGAATAATTTACTCTGTTTCTTAATCTTAATTTTATTAGGGCGCCATTTGAAAAGTTTGAAAGTGTGAAGTCGCCCACATTCAATAGGAAAATTTTTCAAAACTGGTAATGGTGTTATGTTCATTTGCTCTCAATGTTCAAGACGCCTTCCAAATAATTTCAGAAGTTTATGAAAACTTTTAATATTGTACAGAATTCTACCTTCAAGTTCTCCAAAAAATATTCAGCCTACATAATAATTAAGAAAAACACAAGTTTTGTTTCCCATAAAATCTTTCCTTTGTACTTGTGGCTGTAATTCACCTATTCGAATTAAAATTCAATGGAACACTTTAAGATAGCATGTCATAGCATGCAAAATAAATCATAGTTTGTGTGGATATTTGAATGGTGTTTTCAAGGTTTAAAAGAGAAGTAAGACAATTGTTTTGTTTTTCTTTTTAAGGAAAAAAGGACCAAACAAAGGGTGAATTTCCATTAACCACACGATTGGATAACATATTAACATGACGGGAAATTCACCCTTGTTTGGGCTTTTTTTATATAAAAAAACATCTCATGACGACTTTGTCGATGGAAGCATAATTTTCTAGTGTCAATAAAATACGATTAATTTAAAAAAAGTATTCCTTGTTGTAGCTCAATACATTTTTTTATGGAGGTCAAACCTGCTTTTAAAGAAGTCACAAAAAAACCCTGCTTTTAAAGATCAAATCACAAATCACAAGTCTTACAAAATGTTCACCTGAAAGTAGTTGGGACACAAGCTAACCATACAAGTCTAAAAATGCCACTCAATAGATCAATAACAGTCACTAGCACAGAATAACTTAATGGTGACCGGCGTTTTAGATTAATGGAGGCGGGCATTACAACCGCCTTCAATCAAAGATCACGGTTAATTCAACCTTTTTGGAGGCGGCTGCTTTGCCCGCCTCGGTTAATCGATTAACGGAGGCGGTCATATTAAGCTGCCCGCCTCCATTAATTGATTTAAAAAAAATAAAAAAACCCTGGCGAGCCCAATCGAGCCCGCTGCCGTCGCCGCTGCCGGATCTGGGCGCGGCCAGCCTCCTCCCTGCCAGATCCAGACTCCTTGCGCCTCCTAGATCTCGCCCGCCGTCGTCGGAGGTGGAGGGGGCCGGTGCGCCGTTGCCGGATCTCGATCCTCCTGCGTCGCCGCCACCGATGGGGAGCTCACCTCAGCAACCGCACCACCGCCGCCGGAGGAGGTCACCGCAGACCCTGTCGTCGCGGATCTGCGAGGGAGGGAGGGTGAGGGATGGATCCGCCCTGGATCTAAGAGAGGAGACAGAGGATGAAGGGCATACCTCCTCCTTGCGCCAGATCCACGACGGCTAGGGCGTGCAGCCACCGCGCGGGGCCCTCCATGCCGCCGGCCAGGGCGTGTGGCCGCTGCCGCCAGACAGGGCGCGCGGCCACCGCCGCCGGGACCTCGATCCGCCGCGTGTGAGGGATAGAAGGGAGGGAGAGAGGTGCGGTGGCCAGGGTGCGTGGCCACGCCGCCGGAGGAGGTGCGGCCACTAAGCTGCGCATGGACGCCGGAAGAGGTGAGAGAGAGAGACGTGCACGACTGCTGGGGTGAGGGAGAGAGAGCGACACACCTGCGGGAGTGAGAGAGAGGGACGAACAGCGACTGGGACAGGGAGAGAGAGACGCGCGGCTGAGAGAGGAGTGGCTGCCGGGTTGCCCAAACCCTTTGATATATACACACGCTTGCACAGTAGTGGGCTGCCTAGGGTTTGTTAGGCCTCGGCCTTTTTGGAGACTGACCTTATAGCGTGCCCGTCTCTAAAAATAGATTTACGGAGACAGGTATCTTAAGACGATCGTCTCCGACCGTCTCCGAAAATAGATTATTTTTGGAGGTAGTTGCCTTAGGATGACCGCCTCCATAAATCTATTTTTCGAGGCGGACAAAAGTGTCCGCCTCGGTAAATAAAAAATGCCCGCCTCCGTTAATCGTAGACATTAACCGAGGCGGTTGGATTTTGTGACCGCCTCCGTTAATAAAAAGACACTGTCTTGCAAAATTTTTTGCGTAGTAGTGAGTAATAATGATTTTGCCATTTGTGCAATGGACCACGTTTATTATTGCCGGTTGATTTACTTGCCATCCAGGTGTAGTACCTTTTCAAATAGTTGGATATATATGAATTGTAAGTGCAAAATTTCTCTTAAATGTGTCAAATGTGTTGGCACGTTAGGCATTACAATATGTTTGAAGGGAGAAATCATTGGGCCACCACAACCCACAAGATTTGTTCGAAAAGGAACCACTGATCTCTATGCTTCACACAATTCTGCGAGTTCATTACTTTCTCCTGTCAATTTACCTTCCGCTTGGACAAGGAAGATCATCATCGCTCAAAGAACTCAATTTTACAGATTGGAGCATTAACATTTCTTTACGCATCATGCATGCATCACAAAACTGGAGCATGTTGGGGCTAAACGGGGGGAGGAGAAGTAACTACTAGCTTAGGTCGATTTCGATTTCTGAGCGGCGGCCGGCCCGCAGAAGGCTTCCCGGTTGACGGCGGCGCCGCCGCGCACGAGGAAGTGGCCGAGCGACGGCGTGCTGGTCGCTGTGACCCGGTTCTCGTCGCACAGGAACTCCCGGCCGCACGCGCGCTCCACCTCCCGCTCGTAGTCGTGCACCATCACCTCCGTCTCCGTGCCCTTGGTCCGTGCCATCACCGCCGCCGAGTAGATCGCCGACATCCTCCCCGGCGACCCCTGCGTGAACCTTCATACCATGACAAAATCATCAGCTAATGAATTGGCTTCTTTCCTTACTCATCATTCCAAGAAACCATGGAGGACGCGGCATCCGACATGCATGGCGATGGTACATGTGCATTGGCACGTACCCACGCGGGCCGTCGACGAGGATGACGTCCCAGGCGACGTCGTAGAGCTGGTTGGGGAGGTCGTTGATGGCGAGGCGGCACTCGGAGAAGAGCAGGTTCTGGACGGGCCGGCACTCGGCGGCGCGCGCGGCGCGGGCGGCGTCGAGGAGGTCGGGGAGCTCGCGCACCGCCGTGGCGTAGGCCACGTCGTAGGCCTCCAGCCCCGGGTGCTTCCCCTCCAGGTGCGCCACGTAGTAGGGGTTCTCGTCCAGGAACACCGTGCGCCCGCCGTGGTTCAGCGCGCGCCACAGCGGCGTCTCCGCGCCCAGACCGAACACCAGCAGGTTGCACGGCGCGCGCCGCCGGAGCACCGACGCGATCGCGCGCACGTCCGGCTCCGGCATGCTCGACGACGAGTTCCCCGCCGCCGCCGCGTAATGCACCAGCGCGTCGAACACGTACCGCGGCAGGCCGGCCTCCGCGGCGCCGGCAGCGGTGACCGTGAAAGGCGCCGCCGCCTGGTACGCCACCCCGCCCGAGGCGCGCGCCGTGGAGAACACGGTGAGGAGGGACACGCAGGTGAACAAGGCCAGGAAGACCACCAGCCACATGCACCGGGACCAGACATGGAACGGCATGGGCGACGCCGGCGCCATCCCGTTCAGGGCCTTGTTCGACGACGTGTGGACGACGAGCAGCTTCGGCCCGGCCATTGCCTTCATCATCTCCGCGCTCTGGCTTTTGTGCGCTTGTGTGTGTGTGTGTCTGGAGTGAACGCTGACAAGGTTTAGTAGATGAGGATGTTGTGCAGATGGAATGGCCACTCACACTGACATTTTCAGGTGAGAGATCAGAGTTGGCAAGGGAGGAAGGAATGGAGGTTGGGATGGGATGGGGGTTGAGAGGGACTGACAGCATGCCAAGCCAGCTGAATTAAGCAAAGTTAAATAAGCTTATGTTGGATTAGTAGTTGGCATGTTTGGCAGGAAAGCAAACCAGGTTAAAAATTGCTTGAGGGTTGCAACCTGCAAGGCTTTGCTTCAGAGTGGCTCAAATTTGGGTAGGTTTTGATGGCACTCTCTGATTTTGACACCAAATCTTTCTCGCAACATTAACTATATCATTTCCTATTTAGCACAATAAAAAACCGTTTGTAATGCGATATTTTTTTCTCAATTCTCAAGTTTGTTTAGATGAAGATATTCAAAGTTGAAATTTGTTAGCACCAAATAGTCCCATTACAATTGGAATGAACAGAATGTGAATATTCCCCGGACAACATAGTCATGACACTTTTTTTAGGCAGAGTGAGGACCCATGGTTTTTTGGCATTGCAGCACAGTACCAATCTGCCACTGCCTGATGAGTGATGATACAAGAGCATAATCGAAATTCGAAAAGCAACAGAAGATGACACCAGGTTTTGGAAGGGCAGCCAGCAGCTTTCTGACCACCACCAGACGTATATGAAACAAAAGCAGCCAGGAGAGCATATCAGGTTTGGTGAGAAAAACTGCGCTAACAAATGAAGACTGGAATTCCTTGACTGATCACAAGATGCTACCAGCAGCGAACACTTAGAATGTAAGCCACAGTCATGATAGGAGCTAAAGTTCTGCAGATAGGAGGTGGCTCTCAGCTTCTCTTTCCGAGTCTCCGTTGCCTTCAAGTGAAGCCTCGGCAAAACCGAGCGTGAAACACGCAGCGCCCGCCCCCATTCCTTGTGCAGTCCAAAAGGACCAGAACCATTTCACATTTACAGGAAGTAATTCGATGAAGCAACATACCGACGCCAGTAACAATACCATAAAAGCATGGGTTGGTCATCCAAGCAGAAGAATAGTTGATAAACAGAAAGAGGGACGCGAAAACGAACCTTTTATGGTAGCAGGTAGTAATGGCAATGCTCTATCTTTGCAGATTTTCTAAAGAATATCACTGCTAAAGCCAGTATTCAACTCGAAAAATCAAAAGCGAAGGGGCTCACTAACAGTTCCTCCATACTTTCTATCCAGTTTCAGTATTTGTGCGGTCGAAGCTAACTGCAAGAACATTCTTTCGACATTCAACTATTGGAATTTGATGACCATGCCAAACATATCAACACCTTCCATCAGCCGAAAACACAAGTACAATACAACGGATAGAGATGAAAATTTTCGTTCATAAAGTTAGGCATCGGCAATGTATTTACTACGACTTAACAGATGCATTTCTGGCATCCCTGCAGTAAAGAAGCAGTAATTGGAAAGAACAAAGTTTTTAGTTTTTTACAAAATCTCACGGGTATCATGATCATCGGTTCATTGCCAGGTGTGACCATAGATATACCACAGCAAGATGTAACCAGGCTCATGCAGTCCCGCACCAGTAGGGCAAGTGCTCGTCCTTGCGAGATGTGCTAAAGAGCCCACCACATTTCAAGCAAATGAAGCTGCTCCCATCGGCAAACGCATCCAGGATTATCTGCTTCCTTCCACTCTCAGCAAGAATGCAGGCCTCATCAGAATTCAGCATATCGACAGGGTCTGATCCAGGTCCTTGTGAAGGGTTAGTATTTGTTGACTGAGCCTCTGCTATGGCACATTGGGCAAGCAAAGAGGCAAGCTCATCAACACTAGGAGTGGCCTGCAATCTCCGCGCATAGAGTTCACGCGCACGGTTCATTGTCTGCATGAGAGCTTGTTCACCACCTTGAGAGCTTGTTCACCATCATAAGGTGAGAATCAATATAACAGATACAGATGAATGGTCATGAAATGAGACAAATGAGTCTCAACGAAACAAGATAAAGTTCAAAAGGCTAATAATTACCACAAGGCTCATCATTGGGATCTATACGAACAAAATTGAAACAGACGCCTTCCAGAAGGAATCAAAATGGAAATTATGCATTTAGACAGCACTAAAAACCACTGAACCCTTCGAGAGCCCCGACCTGACGGCCTCCCAGGCGCCGGCGCCCCCCGCCCTCCCCTCCCCCTCCCCCTCCCCCTCCACCTCCCCTACCCTCCCCACCACAGATGTCGCAGGATCTGGCACTCTGGCGCCTCCGCGGGATCCGTGGCCGTCCGCGCGGAAGCTGGCGTCGGAAGCTGCCGCTGCCACCGCCGGCAGCGGACCCAAGGCCGTCCCCGCTGGATCCGGCGCTTCGGCCCCTCCGCGGCCCTCCACGCAACCGCTGCCATCGAGGTCGGGCTCCGCCGTCGCTCCGTCCACGCCGATCATGATGCCGGGCCCCACTGCAGCAGCCACCACCGGCGTCGAGCCCGCCCATGCGGGATCCACGGGCTCCGGTGCTCCAGCGCCCCCTCCGCGGCCACCTGCGCCACCGTCGACACCGCCGCCGGAAGCAGCCGCCGCGACCGCCACTGCCATCAGCAGCAGCTTGGTGGGTGTCCCCGCGGGATCCGGCACTCCAGTCTCTCCACGGCCCTCCACGCCACCACCGAGGCCAGGGTCCGCCACCACCCTGTCCGCTGCCGATGACGTCAGGCCCCACGGCTGTGGCGCCAGCATCGAGCCCGCCCCCGTGGGATGCGGCACTGGTGCATCTCCACAGATCCCCTCCCCATCCCCGCCGCTGCCGATGCCGGGGTCCACGCTCTCGGCGAATGCGGAGCCGTTCTACCCGCCTTCGGGAGGGCGCACGAAGCGCCATCGGTGGACGAACGACGGCGAGGAGTCCGACGACGACCACCCCACAACCTATCTGAGATAGGATGCTGTCCGTCGACCGGCGAAGCCGGTAACTGCGTCCCCACCGCGCACCCGAATTCGTTCAATAATCGTCGTGCCGGGCCGTGGTGGAGCGGACACTGGATGGCAGGGACATGGGCGAAGACGGTGGAGTCGTAGACGGCCGCGTCCTCAGCTGATGTGCGGCATACCTGCTCGGCCAGTGGATGGCCGCGTCCCTGCCACGACAATGCCTCGGCCAGCGCGGACGGGTCTCTGATCCCAAGGCTAATAGGTGGCGGGAGATCCTCCTCCGACTGGAGATGCGACCTGCGGCTGTCTCGGCTGAGCCTCCGAAACCGAAATATTCGGTCCCAGGTTTGGTTCCAGGTTCCCAGGAACCGAAATTATTACGGTTAATTCAGTTCCAGCACTCGGTTAACCGAATTGACCTGAAATAACCGAATTGAAGCTGAAGGTACTTTGCGCTCGTCGATGGCCCATAGAATACAGCCCAGCCCAAGGTAAACCCTAAGTCCTCACTAGTCACCGGTCACTCTCCTCAGTCACTCTCCTCACTCCTCAGTCCTCATCGGTCACCGCCCCTGACCCCGCCGCGTCGATCCATCGTCCACCCCACGGCATGCGGCCCCGGCGCTCCTGACGCCAAGTTCGTGACTCCTCCCCTCTAGTCTCCGACCCTCCCCTCCCCTCCACGACCCCGATAGGCCAACATGGGCAGCCCCCAGCCAACTAGGCGCAGGTGGCCAGCAGTCCAGCACCGGTGCAGGAGGCAGGACGCACCCACCCGGCCGCCGGCCCTAAGCCATCGTCGCCCACCGCCACTTCTTGTGATCTACTCCACAACAGCTACATCAATTGCATCCTGCAATGTAAGTGTTAAAGATCTGACTGTATTTGTGATTGATTTGTTGTGGGGATTTGTAGTTGATAACTTGACTGCATTTCTTCATATGTCTGACGAGGACATGGACCAAGACTTAAGGGATTGGGAAGAGACCTATGGTGGGAGTGATGAGAATTTCAAGGATGATAGTGATGCAGAGAAGGATGGTGCTACTACTGGGGCTGATGGTGATGCAGAGAAGGATGGTGCTGCTACTGGGGCTGATGGTGATGCAGAGAAGGAGAAGGAGGTCATTGATGTAGAAGCTGAGGAGGAAAAGAAGAGAAAGCCGATGGCATCCAGATCTAGCATGTGGGATCACTTCACCAAAATCTACGATAAAGGTCAGTTGGTCAAGGGAAAATGCAACTATTGTAGCAATGAAATTGCAGCACATCCAGTGCTCAATGGTACATCTGCTATGCGTAAGCATTTTAACACTTGCAAGCGTAATCCTCATAGAGTTAGTGATGATGCAAAACAAGGTGTTTTGTCAGTAAATCAAGGCACTAGTGTAGGTACTTGGAAGTTTGATCCTGAATTGCTTAGGTCTGCTTTTGTTGAAATGATCATACAAGATGAGGAGCCATTTGGATTTGGTGAGAAGCTTGGTTTTAGAAAGTTCATGCCTCTTGCTTGCCCTAGGTTCATTATCCCTTCTAGAAGGACATGTACTAGGGACACTGTGCAGTTGTACTTTGAGTAGAAAGCAAAACTTAAAATTTTCTTTCAAGAACAATGCAATAGAGTTTGCCTCACAACCGATGGTTGGACATCACAGCAACAAGATAATTACATGACTATGACAGCTCACTTTATAGACAAAGATTGGTGCCTGCATAAAAAGATAATTAGTTTTTTCAAGGTGAAAGGTAAAAGGGGATGATATTGGAAAACACCTGCATAAAATATTGCTTGATTGGGGGTTGGACAAAGTAATGACAATAACAATAGACAATGCTAGTGCAAATGATAGTGGTGTTAGTTATTTGAGAAGACAAATGAATAGTGTGAAAACTAGCATAGCTGGGGGCAAATACCTTCACATGAGATGTGCTGCATATATACTTAATTTGATTGTCCAAGATGGTTTGAAAGAAGTAGACCAGTCTATCAAGCATGTACAAGCTGCGATTAGATTTGTTAGGAATGGTTCATCAAGAGTGGCCAAATTTAAAGAGATTGCACAATGGGAGAAAGTGGACAGCAAGGCATTCTTGAACCTTGATGTGTGCACTAGGTGGAACTCGACATATGATATGCTAAAAGCAGCTTGCACATATGAAAAGGTGTTTGCAAGGTATCCAGATGAAGATCCATACTATACAATTGAATTGCTTAGTGACATTAAGCCAGGTGTTCCTGGTCCAGGAGTTCCTGATGAGCATGATTGGGATAATGCAAGAAAACTAGCTGAGTTTCTAGGGCATTTTACTAAAGTAATGAAACATGTTTCAGCATCATTAAGTGTGACTGCTCACACTTACTTTCATGAGATCGGAGAGGTCAATGAATTAGTGAATGAATGGATGAGTAGTTCTGATTTCTGTCCAGCAAGAAATGGGGAGAAGAATGAAAGACAAGTATGACAAGTATTGGGGGAAGTGGCATGAACATTTACAAATGCAAACTGACAAGGCAAAGGGAAAGGAGAAGGAAAATATTAACTTGCTGATTTTTTGTTGCTGCTGTACTTGATCCTAGATACAAGCTTTCATAGTATACAGAAATGGTAATCGAAGAGATGTATGGTGTCGGTGTTGGACAGAAAGTTTGGGCTGCAATTACCAAATGCTTGCAAGACCTTTTTGAAGAATACAAGAACAATAGTTCTCCAAGTGATGTGTAGCCCCAACCAAGTGAATCACCCCCATCTAAGCAAGGTGGAGAGGGTGCTAGAAAGTTGAAGACTAAGCTGACAAAGAAGATTAAGCTGAACAATAGAACAAGCAGTTGCAGCAGGGGCAACAGGACTGAACAGGATAAGTACTTGGCTGAAGAGTGTGAAGAAGATACCAAAATGTTTGATATTCTTGCTTGGTGGAAGGGGTAGTCCACTAGATTTCCCATATTTTCTACATTGGCCTGTGATGTGCTCGCCATTCCAATATCCACAGTGGCTAGTGAATCGGCCTTTAGCACAGGCGGGTGTATTCTAGATGATTTTAGGAGTTCACTCACTCCATTTATGGTTGAAGCTCTTGTTTGCACTCAAGATTGGCTTAGAAGAGCAACTCCCATCAACTTAGTAGAGAATACAGAAGAATTGACCAAACTAGAAGAAGGTGACCATTTATTGTACCATTTCTTTATTGTTTTCAACAATGAAAAAATATTTAATGTTTTCTTTGTTTGTTGTTTTCTATTTTCAGAATTTATTCAAGAATTCAAGGACAAAGCCATTGTTGATGCCCATGCTGCCAAGTCACAAATCCAAGGCAGCAAAAAGAAGATGGTTACATCCACCAACATCAGCTCATCACAGCCAAGCAAGTCCTCCAATCCAAGCAAATCCTCAAAGGAAAGCAAGAACAAGAAATAGTCTAGTATGCATGTTTCTCCTTGGCATAATCTTATTTTTTTTTCAATCTGCATGTTTCATTATTTCATATTCTGATGGCTACCATTTCCTGCTACCTAATGTGGAAAAGTGTAGACTGGCCAATTCCACCTTTCTTTAGTGTCCTGAAGCAAAATTTCTTTTTCTAATCTAGTTTCTTACTGATATGGCACTATTGAAACTACCAGACAGTTTTAGGTTGGAACAACCTTAATGGTTCTAAGTAATATGTTGATTGTTTATTTCCATGACTGCGCTAGGTAGTACGGCGACCAGATCAGTTAGTGCTAGACAGTGAGCGGTATCCGCATTTCTTGAGCTCGTAATGCTTACGCTGTTATCCATTACGGACTAGCCAAACCAAACAGGAAGAGATGCAACCAGATTGTGTCGCCGTGAACTGATAAGAGGCCAAACCATTTTGCTTCATATTGGTGGTCAGTCATCTGATAGTCATGGTTAGACTTGTGATTAATCTTGTACTTTTTAATGTTGTGTATGTACTGAATCCCATGATGTTCATGATCATTATTCCAATTCCTCCCCCAACCAATAAGAATTTTGACAGTGCATAAGTTCATTTTAGAACATGATACAAACAATACATATTTATTCCACATCTTTGTACAGGTCAAGTATCTTGGAGGAGTGTGGACTGGTTCTGAGAAGGTGCAGCCGTACAGGCAAAATGGTGGACTTCTTGTTTCACTTGTGCTGTTGGACTTGGACCTCTTGTTTTTTCATTGCTCTATATGCTTGAATATGTGTGTGTGGTGCTGAACGCCTGGAGGCTGGAGCTATGGAGCATTGCTATGCTGTTGCCTGTTGGACCTCTTGTTTTTTACTGTAGGCTTGAATATTGCTCTATGCTTGAATATTTGAGAGAACAATAATATATATGTGTTGTACTGTTGTTTTATGCTGCATTGTTGTTTAAATTGCCCCTTTTGACTGCATGAAAATCAGGCAAAATGCTGCTAAAATTTGCAAATGAATGGGTTGTTTCTTGATTCCTAAAAATTTCGGTTCCTTCGGTTAGAACCAAAACCGAACCGAATTACCCGAAACCAAAATTCCTCGGTTCCGCATTTCCAAAGTAACCGATCTGTCCCTTAGTCTCAGGTAACAGAATTATCTGAAGAACCGAAGAACCGAACCGATCGGTTTCGGTTAACCGAACGCCCAGGCTGACTGCCAGTTACCACGGCGTTGCCTGCGCTACCACGGCTTCAACCACCTCGCTAGGGATTGCAAGCGGACCAGGGCTACTGCGACAACAAAGGCGAAGGGTGGCACTGTTCGTGGCGAGGTGCCACAGGCCCCCCCCCCCCAGAGCACACCTCGCGGTGGCCCATCGAGCTCGGTTGGGGCCGGGGTGGGCACTAGTAGAAGACGGTGACGACGCTGGTGGTGCCGGAGGAAGCTGGCAAGTGACTCCAGCGTGGACGCTGTGGCAGAACCGCCTAATCTAATGCCTCCCAGGAGTACCCGTCTTCCGTTAGACACTAAGTACTCAAGGGAGCACACCAAATTATGCGGTTCCATCAAGCACGCCCCAATGGAGAACTCAAAAATCCATATTTTTCCATCAGGATCACAAATGAGAGAATAAAGCTTACATCATTATTAACCATTTCTTACATCACTTTCCATGTAACATCAGAGTATAATATTTATTGTTTATAATAGCGAAATATGATCATGTTATCAGAGTTATGAACCATTTAATTTAACAACGGAATATAAACATGTGATCAGAGTTACAGCAGAAATAAATATCTATTCATGACATGATGAAGCATTGATATATAGACTATGACAACAGATTATAAAACTTCTATTTATAAAAATATTTAGTGAGAGTTATAAATAAAGACTGTGATCGCAGCGTAAAGGAATTCTCTCTGAGTCCACCAGGAGGGATCCACACATAAGAGTCAGCTCTAGCACCCGCCTGTAACCTGCAATAGGGGGAAATAAAACCCTGAGTACTCAATTGTACTCAGCAAGACTTACCCGACAGGAGGAAAGAAAAGACTCTAAGGATATGTAAGGATATCTGGCTTGTGGGTTTATTGCATCTACAGGAGCATTATTAAAAGTGCATCCGTATATTCAATTTTATTAGCAGTCAACATTGGCTTATTAACTAACCATTCTATGTAAGCACCTATGCTACTTTCAAGCAGGTGGTAAGCAATCAAAATCATTTTACCATCTTTCATCTTCTAGTTCTTACTACGGTGCTAGATTGTAGACAAGTCGTATCGGATCGCTGGCGAGAATCAATGTGCCCAGCTGGGTACCCCGAAACACACGCCCCGCTTGTACCCTAGGCACAAGTAGGACCAACCCACTACCCTCCTGTCATGGGGTCTAGGTCCACATCCAAACTTGGACTCTAAGCTCCCGCTCCTGAGTCCTGGACTCAGTGCAGTGTTTGGACCTCCACCCAAAAACCACCCTGAAAGTTGGCCCAGAAAAAGCTAGAACCCATGACAAGAGAGTAATAAGTCTTTCCTGTGCCCATACACAAGTATATGCTTGTGATAATAGGTCTGTGACTTGCCTAGAGTCCAATGCAACGGTCGGTCCTTAACCGACACAAATAGTGAAAATAGTGTAACCAAGCTATGCCCCGTTGGCCGCATGACACAACCTCTTACACCCATCAATACCCAAACCATATCCCTGTCCGGTCTCCATTTACCATTCATATATATATATATATATATTCAAGTGATAATAATATAGTAACAACAATAATATATTTCCTATCTCTCGCGAGTGACAGACAATCACTCGACTTCCATCGGAGTCCTGTAGCATAGCAATCTACATGATCCTGTCATACCAGTAAGACTCATAGGATATATATATATATATTATATATATATATATATATTATATATATATATATATGCAAGTGGGTTTCATTCAGCTCCTTAAAACTTAATGCACGGACATAAATTAAAGTGCAGAATAGTAGGGGTTATGCACCGGGGCTTGCTTGGGTAAGATATATACTAAAAAGTTAGTATCTGCATCTTCAGATCATTCGCCATCATGTGAATAGAAAGCCCATTGCATCATCTCCCAGAGAGAATACCATTACACCATCTTCAGATTCCTAATCATCCTTCAATTGATCCGTTGATCCATCATCGTACCTATATGATATGCATTGATGCAAATGATAATTAACAATGCAACAATAACTCTTAAAACAGAGTACATACTACGAACTAACAAGCTAGCTCTAATGACTAACGTACTAGCCTACGCATCAATATCATTGAGGAAGGTGTCATTTCCCAACAAGTGCTTTAGTTATAAAATTCCAAGGTGTTTCTTAATTTCATTTATTTGATTTACTATATATTCAAACTAGGGCTCATTTGCTATCTTAGTAATTTAATTTCTCTGTAACTAAAAAAAACAGTGGAACCTAACCATATGATGAACCTACCATAAAAATTTCATAGCATTTGGAGCAAGGAAACTAATTTAATTAATTACAACAACAATAGATTAATTTTTAAGGCAAATTATTTTGCACTAAAGCATATGATTTTATGTGTTCACTGTGTAGTACAATCTATGTAGAGTTTAACAAAATTGGATTTGTCATTTTACGACTTTTATTTGATTTATTACGGATTTTACAAATCACAGCCGATTTTAAGGGATTAATAAAAGTGATAAAAAGGAAAAAGGCTTCGCCGTCCATTTCAGCCCAAGTCAGCCCAATCCGACGGGAGGCTAGCCCACGCGGCCAACCGGCATGGCCCAGCCAGAGCAGGGCGACCCACATGGGGCGCGCGGCACCAGGCCCAGGGACGGCATAAGGCCGGCCCAGCTCGGAAGAGCCTAGGTGGGGATGCACTTTTTGCATAAGAGACCCTATAGTAATGTGAAAACCAACCTGAGATCTAGGGCACTATTTATATGAGTCATCCAATTTGTATCAAGCACCATGGAAATGTTTGGCTTCTCTATTCCCTAGACCTCATGAGCACTAGAGCAGAGCACGTCGGCGTGTGGCGGCTGCTCGATGGCCAAGCTTGACCGGGGAAGGCTTGTCCATGGCTGTGCAAGAACTGATGGCCTATCCCACCTATGGGCGCACGCAAAGGGGCGAAGGCACAGGGCGCGGCACGCCGTGACATGGTTAGCCATAGCGACGGCCATGGTCGTCTAGTCCAAGGTAGTGGCGCGGATGTTCTGGTGAACCAGGGCTACATATATACCAATGAAAAGCGGGGAATCATAAGGGAGTTGCCACGGATACACGTAGGGTGTTAGTGGAGGCGGAGGAAGACCGAGCAAAGCCGGCCATGTGCGAGCCGACAGGCTCCGTGTGCTCCGACTTGGCACCTAGGGTGAGGCTGGAGACAAACACCAACTCCGCCAGCACCTGCAATCCACCGCCAAGCCATCTAGGCACCGGCAAGTGCCAAGAGTAACAAGAAATCTACAACTTGGATCACACAATTGCCTCTAGAATGCAAGAACACAAAGCAATGCACTTGGATCACTCAATATCTCAAGAAATTCGCAATCAAGCAAGAGAGTAGGAGTAGGAGGGAGTAGCTTCACTCAATGTATGCTTATGATCATCAAAATGTGCAAGAGAGAGCTCCCTCAACAGGCCACCACACTTATATAGGTAGCTCCAAAGAATAGAGATGTTGGCTCTTTCATTTGGGCTCTGCCTAACCGCACCAGATGCGCCGGTCAAGCCTGATTGGATGCATGCATAGCATCTAGTCGCTCCTGGCCGTCCACGTGGCAGTCCCTGTTTAACCATGGCCATTGGATTTCAACGGCTAGGATGACCCCGCGCCTTCTCATGTGCACCGGACACGCGCACCGAATGCGCTGTCCGCTGATTGGACGCTCGCACTGGGCAAGTTCGGTGCCGACCAGAGAGCTCCCTGAGCCCTGGCCGCGTGATCAGACACATCTGCTATAGCCAACCGGACGTAGCCAGTGTTCGGTGCTCACAAAGCCATGCCTCCAACCCTAGGACTGGACGCGTGAACAGTAGAGCCGACGCGTTAGGTCCTCTACTCTCACCAGCGTCTGGTTCGAGCTGCTGCTGTGCCGAAATGATTGGACACCATGGCCAGCGTCCGGTCCCACAGGGACTAGAGTCCGGTCACCCCTGGTGACTTTGATTTGTCTTGTTTCTTTGCCCCTTGATCTCGTGTGCTAACACCTAAGTGATCTATCACTTGTGCACTTGTGTTAGACTTTTTCAAACATTTTTCAAGGGTTTTTTCACATCGCTCTCTAGATCCTACATGCATATGCAACTTGTCACTTGATCTAGAGGCACTTAGACAACCATAAGCGATGAAATTCCCCTCTTCATAGTACGGCTATCTAACCTAAATATGATCACACCCTCTATGGTGTCTTGATCACCAAAACAAAATGACTCCTATGGTTTATACCTTTGCCTTGAGCCCTTTTGTTTTTCTCTTTCTTTTTTTTTCAAGTTTGGAGCACTTGATCACCATGATCATCACCTTGTGGCCTTCACCATCTCCACCATGGCATGCCATCGAGCTCCATCTTGGTGTGTACTTAACCTAGCTCATAATCACACTTAGAGTCCAAAGGTTCGTACACTAGGTTTCATCAATTAGCCAAAATAAAACTAGGGCTTTCAGAGGGTACACAGGTAATTGATTTTTATTTGGGCCATTCAACAAGGTGGCATTCTAACCATGACGATGCTGATAAATGAATATTATTTGCTTGGATGGTAGGGGATGAGGCAAACAAATGATGAACATGACAGGATAATAAATCCATGTCATGATCATGTTGACAGGACAGCGGCACAGGTAAATTTAAATTGGATGAATATTTTATGAAATTTGAGTGCAAATGACATGTTTATGTGTCAAATCTTAGCTGACAATGGGAAACTAAATATTGCACTGCAGGTAGTTGAAAAAGGAAGATGGGATGAGAGAGGGGATGGGGAGTACGGTGACCAGAACACTACAGGAGCACACAATGTGAGATAATCTGGGCAGTCACTTTACATTTTGTAATTTATGGTTGAGTAAATTTATAGGAAAAAAACATGTACAGGTGGGCATAACAGAGGACACCGGGATTAGCATGGATCTACCACCTTGAGCTAAGACAAAGGGACGTTGCAAGACCTCATTAGAAAAGAATGAATCTACCACCTCTTGGAGCACAATGCGAGAAGAAGAGAAATAGAAAATGCAGCGTTTGTAAAATGTATTCAACACATAACTCAGTGACATGCCCAACGTTGGAAAAGAATCAAGAATGCCTTGAAGCGATAAAGAATAAAAAGAGGGGCAGACCTGTAGGATTAAAGAACAAGCAAAACAAGGCTTTGCATGGAAACGATAGGAAGATGGAGGAGAGGCCGATGGAAAGGAGGAGACTGTTGGACGACCGTTCTTATATAGAAATTCATAGCAGTTCAGAGGACGATGATGAATATGTTGTTGAAGCTGACCTAGTTTGAAACTTTGTCACAATATGAACAATAACAATTATTGGTTAAATGATGTCTGAACTTTAGCCTTGCTGTTGGAAATTTGGGTAGCCCTTGCTGTCATGTTTTTTAAATGTTGCTTGTGTCTGTACTCCATTCTTTCGGAAATAACCTTGGTAAGGTGCATGCTGTAGTAGCTGTAGGCTTTATGACCTAGTAGTTGTTAGTGTTGGCCAATAGGATCACCGGCTCAGGTGAGTGAATCACTCACTAGTCTTGTCGAGCACCCGCTAGTGTTGCCGAGCACCCACTAGCCATGCCGACCACGAACAAGCGTTGTCTGTCCCCACACACTATGGCTAGAGCTAGAAGAAGAAGGGAGAACAGAGCATACACACACAGTACAAGACACCAGCGTTGGCCAAAGCCCTATATGGGAGATGGCAAATCTGAACTCTCTTTACTGAGTTATCGTGGTAGTCTATTTATATAACTCTATCCATCTAGTCCCAGTACAGCTGCCCTGCTGCAACAGTGACTAGATAACATATAGGGTTGACTCTGCGCTAGCCTCTACATGTGGCTACAGTGCTGTAGGTGAGCCATGCGGCGCCTGCACCTGCAGCGGCTACAGTATCACAGTAGGGGCCTTTTTGGCACCGCCTTCCCTTGCTATGTTCACACAAGGTAGTAGTAGATTATCTAACAATCTTCCCCTAATCCTACTGCTAACCCTTGTACCCCCTCGATGCCGATCATCTCCTTCAGCTCCGTGAGTCGAAGACGTCCGAGCGGCTTGGTGAGGACGTCCGTGAGTTGCTGACCAGTTTCGACGAACACGATGATGATCTACCCTCCATCGACACAGTCCCTAAGGAAGTGGAACTTTACGTCGATGTATTTGCTCCGGTCGTGTAGAACCGGATTCTTCACGAGGGCGATGGCGGACTGGTTGTCCACCATCATTGCTGGTGGGTGAGCTTCCACGCCGATCAGCTCACCCAGCAGCCGGCGTAGCCACACAACTTGGCACACCGCTGTGGCCGCCGCTACGTACTCTGCCTCGCACGTAGATAGCGCCACCACCTTCTGTTTTAGCGACAGCCATGAAATTGGAGCCAACCCGAGGAAGATGAGCATGCCAGAGGTGCTCCATCGTCCGTCTATGTCCCCCCGTCATATCTGCATCGCTGAACACAGTGAGCTGTAGCCTACTCTCACTGGTTTTGGGAAAGATGATCCCCTGATCCACCATCCCTTTGATATAGCGCAGTAGCCGCTTCACCGCAGCCCAGTGATCCTCTCTAGAATCCTCCATGAAGCAACTGACATAGCCTACAACGAATGCAATGTCTGGCCTTGTGTGGACTAGGTAGCGTAGTCCACCGATGATGCTCCGGTAGAGTGTTGCATCCACCTTCACCATGGTACCGGCCTTCGTCAGCTTTAGCCGCTCCTCCATCGGAGTCACGCATGGCTTGCACTCAGCCATGCCGCCCCTCTCCAATAGCTTGGAGGCATACGCGCTCTGACCGAGCGTGAATTCCTCCTTCCCCTATCTCACCTCAATGCTGAGGTAGTAGGAGAGTGTGCCGAGATCGCTCATACGAAAATGAGCCACCATCTCATGCTTGAAGTATTGATGTCCTCCGTGCGTGCGTCGGTGATGATCAAGTCATCCACATACACACCGACGATGAGCTCCTCCTTCCTCTATCGTCGCGTATAGAGCGCGTGCTCGATTGCACACCATTGAAACCCAAGCTCACCCAGTGTGGCGTCAAGCTTGGCATTCCATGCTTGTGGGGCCTACCACAGCCCATAGAGCACCTTGCGCAGTCAGAGCACCCTGTGCTCCTCTCCCTTGATAGCAAAACCTAGAGGTTGCCTGACGAAGACCGTCTCCACCAACTCGCCGTTGAGGAAGGCCGATTTAATGTCCAAGTGATGGACACGCTAGTCCTTTGTTGCTGCCAAGGCTAGTAGCAAATGAACCGACTCTATGAACGCTACTAGTGCAAAGACCTCCTCGAAGTCTATGCCCTTGTGTTGAACAAAGCCTTGGGCGATGAGGCGTGCCTTGTGCTTGACAATGGCGCCGAGCTCATCCTGTTTGACCTTGTACACCCACTTTAGGCTGATCGGACAACATCCTAGAGGTGGATCGACGAGCTACCATGTCTCATTTTCCTCGATTGCCTTCATCTCCTCCAACATCGCCCGTCATCAGTTTCCATCCTGCTCGGCCAGCGCGAATGTGGGTGGTTCCTCTGCACTGACGAGCAGCAGCTCTACATCATTGAGCAGCTGACCAGCCAGTCCTAAGGGTCCTGTGCCACCGACGATGTCATCCAGCCTGTGGAACCACACCTCCTCACCTTCGTGGAAGGCATTTATGAACTCAGTGATGTCACTTGGGGGTGAGGTGAACTCAACCAGCGTTGATGGAGTTCCCTGTTCCGCCAGAGTGCTCGGTATAGCACCTTGAGTGCTCGGCACCCTGGTTGCAGTGCTCAGCA
Organism: Miscanthus floridulus; assembly: GCF_019320115.1. NCBI lineage: Eukaryota > Viridiplantae > Streptophyta > Magnoliopsida > Poales > Poaceae > Miscanthus > Miscanthus floridulus. The sequence continues at coordinate 13,172,869 of NC_089587.1, forward strand.
CTACTTCTAGACTTCTCGTCATAACTCCTGTAGTGTTCGGCCACACTGTAGGAGTGCCTAGCCTCAGTCTTGGAGTGGTCGGCACCACTGCAAGACGTCTTGGCTCTGCCATGGGAGTGCTCAGCACCTATCCCAGAGTGGTCGCCACCACTGTAGAACCTCCCAGCGCCGCTCCTGGCGTGCTCGGCATCCCTCCAGGAGTGCTCGACACTGCCCTAGGAGTGCTTGGCTCTACCACTGGAGTGCTCAGCGCTCCTCCCAAAGTGCTCGACACCTCTTCCCTAGCAGCTCCACCACCGTGGATGACCAGGTGCTCGACGACGAAGGTGCTGGTGAAGCTGCCAGCTTCCCCCGTGCTCGGACTGCTCCAGTCCCAAGCCGCCTCCTCGTCGAACACGACGTCGTGTGAAACAAGCACCTTGTCTCTGCGTGGGTCATAGAGCCGATATGCCTTGGTACCCTCTGCGTAGCCTAGGAACACCATGGGTGTGCTCCTATCCTCCAGCTTGGTGAGGTTCAGCTTTGCCTTCCTGACATGGCCGATGCAGCCGAATGTCCAAAGGAAGGACACGCTTGGCTTGCGCCCATACCAAGCTTCAAATGGCGTCTTACCCATTAGGGCCTTGGTTGGAGCGCGGTTGAGGATGAACACCGCTGTGGTCACTGCCTCTCCCCATAACCTTGCCGACATGCCTTTAGCCTTCATCATGGATCGGGCCATGCCGACCACCGTCTGGTTCCATCGCTCCACCATGCCATTTAGTTGTGGTGAGTACGGCACGGTGTGGTGTCACTCCACACCCTGATCCGCATAGTACGCAGCAAACTCCACTGAAGTGAATTCACCGCCGCGGTCAGTCCTCAGCATGTGGAGCTTCTTGCCGCTCTCGGCCTCCACGCGCATCTTGAACTTCTTGATCACCGTCGCTTCGTCCTTGCTCATTAGGAGTTGTAGCCACATGTAGCGACTGCAATCATCCATGAGCAGGAGAAAGTACCGCCGACCACAATTTATAGTAGGAGTGATCTGTAACACCTCTGGTGTTTTGACCTAATACTAAAATTTTACATGTCATCATGTGCATTGCAAAGCATTCATATAGTATAAAGTTTTGAATGCATTCACTAAATAAGGTTTATTTCATAATGTTGTTATTTCATGTGATGTGTTTCAAAAACCCTAAATACAGATCATGACCACAAGGGTCAAATTTCATGTGTTCATGTGAGGCCATGTGTCATTTGACTCAAATAACCCTAATGGGCCATGTTACTGGTCAAAAATCAAAATCTAAGTGAAAGGAAGACAAATCAAATTTGAATTCATATTCAAATTATATTAGTCCTTTTTGCCCCTTTTTACTAATTCAAAATCCATGAGGAATTTGGGGTTGAGGTAAAAAGCAAAGTTGGAGATTATTTTATAAGGATCAACTTTGGTATTCAAAGTTTTTTAAGTTTACATACAAAATTTGGAGTAATTTTGGAATGATTCAAATCTTTAAATGTACCCCAAATGTGAAATTCAAAATGGAGGCAGAATTTGAAAATGTTTCTTAAACCAAAGTTGTAGTAATTGAAAAGTTGAGCAACTTTCATTTTTGGAGATTTTCAACTTCTTTAGAAAATTTCTGAGTAATTTGAGAAATGAATGCAGTGGCAGTTCTGTAATTATTTCAAAATTTCATCTCCACCTCACTGCTTGCCGCCGGCGCCACGCGGAGTTCACCGCCGTTCAGTTTTCACCGCTTTCACGCGCAGTGACACGCCGATGTCACCGTGGCAAGTCCGCCCGTGCGTTGGCGACACCGGACGCCTCCTTCCGGGCTATAAATAGCCACCGTCGCCGCCGTCGCTTCCATTTCTTCCCTCTGCTCTGCTCCGCCACCGCGTAGCTCCGCCGCTCGCCGTTGGTCTCGTCAAGCCGCGTCTGTCGTTCCTAGCTACGTCAACGCGAGCGCTTTGGTCTTGTGCTCCTCCTCGACTTGCTCTCATCGCTGGTGTTGGCCAGAATTGCCCGGCGCAACCCGTCTTCCCCATGACCGGTCAGAGCTCCGCCGCGACTGCCTTCACCGTGGCCAGGCTACTCCAGGCCATCTCCGACTGCGCCAAGCACATCATCGTGATCACTGTGAGCTCCTGAGCGTGTTGCTCACTCTTCCGTTGACTCTACTGCGTCGTAGCCCTAGTTACATCGACCACCGTCGGGTCCGTGCCGCCATGGCCGGCGTCAAGTTCCTTCCGGTGTGTCCTTTTCTATTCTGAGGCTTGGGATAGGTGCGCGACTTGGTGTAGATCATGTAGGAGCAGTTCGTGTCACCGGGGAGTCACCACCGGCGCGTTTTGCTGGCCGGAACTGGCCGCGCCACCGTGCGGCTTCATTGTGTCGCTGACAGCGGGCCTAGGCTGTCAGTGAAGCTGAGGAAGAAGAATAGTGAGCTTTGGTTATTTTCTGATTTTGAATAGTGCAGCAATTTTGCAATTTTGTAGGAATTTATTTACACATCCAAAAATTCTAAAAATTTTTGTGTAGCTTCTGTACATGTTCTAGTATGATTTAAAAATTTGAAATTTGAAATTTGGATAAATTTTGAATGTTCAAATATTCAGTCCATTAATTGAAAAATGCAATTTCCATGATTTTTGTAGGTCACTGTATAATTTCAAAAAAATTATGAAATTTGTTTTGGTACACTAATTTGTCATAAGGAAGCTTACATAAAATTTTCAGGTCATTTGGAACAAGTTTATTTTTGGGCTTATTTCTAAATTAATTCAAAAATAAATAAAAGCAAACCCTAAGTGTTTGATTAGTGTTTGATCTTGTTTTGATCAGATTTTGTGACCAGTAGGGTTTCAAGATCAGTGTGGTCGGAGAAATTGCCGTAGTGGTCGGAGAATTCACCGTAGTGGTCGAAGAGTTCGCCGTAGTGGTCGGAGAATTCACCGTAGTGGTCGGAGAATTCATCGTAGTGGTCGGAGGGTTCGCTGAAGTGGTCGGAGAGCTCGCCGAAGTGGTCGGTGCTGACGTGGTCACATCCGTTACGAATATGGTTTGGTTAGTTTGGCTTGTAACTGTACCGCGAAGGAAAGTTGTATTCAAGGTGTTGTTATATTTCATGCACTATGAAAGCATCATGTTTACATTATCATCATGTTAAAGCATATGTTATCATTTCGTGTAGAACCCGAGAACGAAACGATCCTAGTTGAGCAAGTTCTGGAAGAATCCCCGGTTGTCACCGGATTCGATAATCGTGGTACTGATCCGGAACCTGAGATCGTCAACGAAGGCAAGCCCCGGTTTATGCATTAAGCCATTACCTTGTTTACTTTGAAAAGTTATCACCTATGTTATTTATTGCATTAAGTTGTTTAATTCAAATGTTACCTACTTGATGCATTACCTACCTTGATAATTGTTTACCATCCTTGAAGATGTTTTCATTTATAAAGGCGTAGAATGCTTAGTATGCTTTATGATAGGCTTTCAAAGCAAAAGTTTTGATACAATCAAAGATGGCATACTGGCCAAAGAAAGAGAGAAGGTAGAATGAACTAGAGACTAGTCGGGTAACTTATCTTGAATGTTGGGTAATGTTACCGACTATGTCGCTTAAAGGCCACTCATTGTGGATCTTCTGAACGAGACACTTTGTAGTACTGGTCACATACTCCGGTAAGCCTACTTCGGCTAATCCGATACTAAGACGAATGCCCGCGCACTGGGAGTGGAGAGATGGCGGGAGTAGCGTGTACCCTCGTGGCTGGAATGTGGCCGGATTTGAGGTGTGCTGTACTCTCGGGTGGCGTGGAGACGGCTTAGTATAGGAGGATCCGGTAGCGAGGTTGATATATGCAAGATTAAGTTCTACATATGTCGTGTGATAAGGAATCCCCAGCTGGGACTTGAATCAATTCGAATTGCCGATGCTCCGCGGATATGGAGACTCGATTCATTACAGAAGCAATGTAGTACTGGTGAATTACTAAAATATGAGAAAAAGAATGGAATGAGAAGGAATGGAATATGGGAAATGTATATTTAGTTGAGCTAATGAACTAAAAGAACTTAGTGGCAAACTTGAAAATAGAATGAAGGATAGTAAGCTTTTGGCAAAGAACTTTTGAATCTTGCTACATCCTTACCTTGCCCCAAATCCCTGCATCTCTAAAGTCTTACACCCCGTTACGTCGGGTTAGTCTTGTTGAGTACCTTTGTACTCAGGGTTTGTTAACCCTTGTTGCAGGTGAGTCGCATGCGCAGGCTTGTTTTGGTCCCTGCTGCATGTCAGTGTTTGAAGTCAACGATGATGATGAGGAGTAATGAATGGCCTTTGGACAAGGCACTAGTTTGTATGATAAATAAAGTTAATGTAATATTATCCCGCTACTATGGTCGTATGACACTTATGGTATTGTAAGTTTGAAAACAACTGGTTTGTAATAATACTGTCTTAAGACTTCCGCTATCTTTTACTCTGGTATATATTTGAATAAACTGTTGTAATCTGCAATGACTGTGATTGGGATCCTGTTTGAAAAGAGAATCGTGGATGATTTGGGTTTCCCGAGGACACCCGACAGACCTGTTGAGTTGTTGGGAACTCGTGTACGCTATCCGAGGTCTGTTAAGACAACGATAGGTGCATGTGGGCCCGATTCCTTAGGAGGTTTTGCCACAGCTGGTATCAGAGAAGTTCCCATCTAAGATCATTGTAGGTTACTTTGAAAAACCTTCAAAATGATTTGGATCAAAGAAAGTAAACATGATATTTTGAAAGTTCAATTTCTTTCTTCTTACCTTTGATCTAGACTTAATCCTGACTTATTTGAAAAGTTTGTGGCGGATAATATGATTAGGTTTGTCCTATGAATTATGAAACTCTAGTACTTATGATTATATTAATCTTTTGTACTTAGATTCGTAAGATCGATTCATGCATCATGCTTGAGCACATTGCATAATAATTCCCCTTAATAGTGGTTGGGTAAGTAATGTCAATCCCATTCTTGCTAACCTTCGTTATCCTCAAGCTATTCTTATAGTCCTGCCCTAAATTCTTCAGGCTATGGCAAAGACCAAGAAAACCGCACGCAAGTCCACCGGACCTCATGGAGTCCCTCGTCACCAATTGGCACCAAGAAATCACGAGCTTGGTGAAGGAAGTTCCAAGAACCTAGGAGAGGAAGGATCTTCGAGCAACCCTGCCAACGTCGAGAACCTTAACAAGGAGCTCAACACTCTTCGGCGAGCTCATGCCAAAGACCAAGAAGAGCTGGCGGAAATGCAAAGGGGCATCACCATGACCATGGAGCTGCGGAATGAAGCCTGGACACGAGAGGATGCGGCCAATGAACGCGTCCATGAGTTGGAATTCTACGTGGAAGATCTGGAGATGGACAATGCCATTCTGCATGAGAATGTCCATATGCTGTATGCTCAACTTCATCCTCCTCATGGGGATGGTGAAGTTACCGATGAAGAAATGATTGTAGCTCCAGGAGAAGTCGAGAATGAAGAAGAGGAGGAGGACCCTGAGGAGTTAGTGTACTTCTCAGAGGAAGATAAGGTTTCGTCCGATACAGGCACGGATGCCGAAGACTGAGAGCTTGGAGTAGAAGTAGTTCCTTTACTGCTTTCCTAGAGAACCAGGGTTGTCTTATGGGATACAAGACATGTAATTTAAATAAGAACCCGTTGTAGCATGCAACCTTTTAAAAGCTTTCAATAAAGAATAATGTAAGTAAATATGTTTCTCTAACAGATGCCTCGTCCTATCACCCGAACTGGTGCTAGTGGCTCGCATAATGATGATGAGTGCCCAAATCCTCCACCAATGCCCTCGACTATGGCAGATGCCATAGCCGCACTCGTCAACGCAACGGCAGAGAATGCCAGGTTGTTAAGGGAGTTGGCGCAGAACCAGCAGGCACCATACCCTAATCGTGGCCGTCGTAATAATGGAAACGATGAGTCAACCTATGTGGATTTTACTGACACACGTCCGCCTGTGTTCTCAAAGGCAGACGAACCTTTAGAAGCTGATGATTGGCTTAGGACAATAGAGCAAAAGTTCGAGCTGATCCACTGTACTGAGGTTCAAAAACCAAGGTTTGCGGCACAGCAACTCCGAGGAGCTGCTGGTGCCTGGTGGGCAAATTTGGTAGCAGTACAGCCCGCTGGTCACCAAATCAACTGGAGGGAGTTCAAGGATGCCTTCAGGGCACATTATATTCCAGACGGTGTGATGACCATGAAGCTGGAAGAGTTCTTGGCTCTTAAGCAAGGGGAGCACCCGGTGATGCATTATGTTGGGCGTTTCAACCACCTGTCTCAGTATGCTATTGAGTATGTGAATACGGACAGGAAGAAAAAGAATCATTTTCTTCGAGGCTTGAACACTAAACTTCAGACAATGATGGCAGCCTGTGGTAATGCAACTTACCATGAGACAATCAACATTGCTATCGCTTCGGAAGAAAATTACCGCCGACACAAGGAGGCGAAGAAGAAGAAAATATTTGCTTCCGGCTCATCAAGTGGCAAGCGTCAGAAGATAGTATACCATCCTCAGAATCATGGCCGTACGCCATTCCGCCCACAACAAGGCCAAAGCAGGCAGCAAATCTTCATTCGCCCTGCAACTAATACACCTTACACTCATCAAGCACCGCAGCAGCAGAACAATACAAATAATGCAAACCGCAATGCTACTCCCCAGAATCACAATTTCCCATGCTATAATTGTGGTAAACCCGGGCATTTTTCCCGAGAATGTCCGTATCCTAGGAAGAACAATCCTGATGCAACCAAAGCCCCTGTTAATCAAGCTCAAAATTAGTACAAGGGCAATGCTCAGAACCATCAAAAGGGTCCAGCTGAGAAGAAAACTGGAAGGGTATTCTATACGCAAGTGGAATCTATTCCAGAAGGAGAACCAGTTATGATGGGTATGTTTCCCATTGCTAAGCATCCTGCAATTACCTTATTTGATTCTGGTGCATCCCATACATTCATCAACCGTACATTTGTTGTGAAGCATGGGATAGCTATTGGGGAAATAAAAGAACCCTATCATATACAGTCGCCTGGGGGACGAATCTGTACAAGGGAGGTAGTTCAGCATGTACCTATTGATTTGGGAGGTTATGAGTTCCCTACCAATATGCTGATATTAAAGGATCAAGATATAGATGTGATCCTTGGTATGAACTGGCTAACTCAACACGGGGCTATCATAGATGTCCTACATAGAACAATAAGGGTAAATGCACCTGACAGCAAAACCCAACTTCTTATCCAACTTCCTTTTCCTAAGAGTACAGTGGGGACTATCTGTGCAACTATTGTTGAAGGAGCAGAGGAAATTTTAGTGGTAGGTGAGTTTACGGATGTCTTTCCCGATGACCTGCCTGGTCTGCCACCAGACCGAGACGTAGAGTTCAGAATTGATCTGAAACCAGGGACAGCACCAGTGTCCAGAAGAGCATATAGGATGCCACCGAAAGAATTAGCAGAATTAAAAATGCAACTACAAGAGTTGTTAGACAAGGGTTTCATTCAACCCAGTTCATCACCTTGGGGATGTCCTGCTATTTTCGTGAAGAAGAAGGACCAAACCTTAAGGTTATGTGTTGACTATAGGCCATTAAATGAAGTCACCATCAAGAACAAATATCCCTTACCCCGAATCGATTTACTTTTTGATCAACTTGCGGGAGCTAAGGTATTCTCAAAGATAGACTTAAGATCAGGCTACCACCAGATTAAGATCAGACATGAAGATGTGCCAAAGACAGCGTTTACTACCCGATATGGACTATATGAATATTTAGTCATGTCTTTTGGGCTGACCAATGCCCCGGCTCATTTCATGTACCTGATGAACTCAGTTTTCATGCCTGAGTTGGATAAGTTTGTCGTGGTGTTTATTGATGACATTCTTATCTACTCTAAGAGCAAAGAGGAACATGCGGAACATCTCCGTATTGTTCTACAAAGATTAAGAGATCACCAACTATATGCCAAATTCAGCAAATGTGCATTTTGGTTGGAGGAAGTACAATTTCTGGGTCATGTGCTATCTGCTGAAGGTATAGCTGTTGATCCGAGCAAGGTAGAAGAAGTCCTTAATTGGAAAGCACCTACAACTGTTCATCAAGTTCGTAGCTTCCTAGGGTTGGCAGGGTATTACCGTCGGTTTATCCCTGACTTCTCCAGAATTGCGAAGCCAATTACTGGACTGTTGAAAAATCAAACAAAGTTTGTATGGTCAACCGAATGTGAAGAGGCCTTTCAGACATTGAAGAAGTTGTTGACAACTGCACCAGTATTAGCACAACCTGATATCGAGAGGCCATTTGATATCTATTGTGATGCATCTGGAATTGGTATTGGCTGTGTTCTTATGCAAGAAGGCAGAGTCATAGCATATGCTTCCAGACAACTTAAGAAATATGAAGAACATTATCCCACCCATGATCTTGAATTAGCTGCTGTTGTCCATTCACTCAAGATTTGGCGACATTATTTATTGGGCAATATATGTCATATCTATACGGACCACAAGAGTTTGAAATACATCTTCACCCAGTCAGAGCTGAATATGAGGCAGAGAAGATGGTTGGAACTTATTAAAGATTATGACTTAGAAGTGCATTATCATCCAGGCAAGGCTAATGTGGTTGCCGATGCCCTGAGTCGCAAGAGTCATTGTCATTACCTAATTGTAGAACCTATGCAGCGAACATTGTGTCAAGTGATGGAGCATCTGAATTTACAAATCATAGAACAAGGTTCTCTGTCCAATATTGTAGTTGAGTCCACTATCAAAGATCAGATCATTGCTGCTCAACAGAAAAGTAAGGGCATAGTCCATATTAAGGATAAAGTCAAATCTGGAAAACCAACATGTTTCAAGATTGATGAGTCAGATGTCGTATGGTTCAAGGATAGGTTGGTAGTACCCAAAAATCCGGAGATGCGAAAGCAGATTCTTGATGAAGCTCATTCTACAAGATACTCCATTCATCCGGGTAGCAACAAAATGTATCACGATCTGAGAAAGAGATATTGGTGGACCAAAATGAAAATAGAAATAGCTCAATATGTGGCCAAGTGTGATATTTGCCAGAGAATCAAAGCAGTTCATATGAAGACTGCAGGTCCATTACATTCGTTGCCAGTTCCATCTTGGAAGTGGGAAGATATTTGTATGGACTTCATCGTGGGATTGCCTAGGACATCTGCAGGCTACAATTCAATATGGGTTATTGTTGATCGTCTAACCAAGATAGCTCATTTCTTACCAGTCAGAGATAAATATCGAGCGGAGCAGTATGCAAAAATTTACCTTGATAGAATTTTCAGTCTGCATGGGGCACCCAAGACCATTGTCTCTGACAGAGGATCATTGTTCATATCCAAGTTTTGGAAAAGCCTACATGAGTCTTTAGGAACTAAACTTATCCGTAGTTCTGCTTATCATCCGCAAACAGACGGACAGACCGAAAGGGTAAATCAAATTCTTGAAGATATGTTAAGAGCATGTGTTCTTTCCTTTGGTGCTAAATGGGATGAGTGCCTTCCCTTAGCTGAATTCTCGTATAACAATAGCCATCAAGAGAGTATTAAAATGGCACCATTCGAAGCACTGTATGGCCGTAGGTGCCAAACACCGTTAAATTGGTCAGAAGTTGGAGAACGTTGGTTCTTTGGACCGGATGTGGTCAAGGAAGCTGAAGAGAAAGTTAAACTCATACAAGCTAATATGAAGATAGCTCAATCCCGACAGAAAAGCTATGCCGATAAGAGGAGACGACCGCTAGAATTCAAAGTGGGAGATTTTGTGTACCTCAAGGTATCACCGATGAAAGGAGTTCATCGATTTGGGATTTGGGGAAAGTTGGCGCCCCGTTATGTCGGTCCTTTTCAGATCCAACAACGATGTGGACCAGTCGCCTATCGCGTCAAGCTACCAGATCACATGTCAGCGGTGCATGATATCTTTCATGTATCTCAGTTAAAGAAGTGTCTTCAAGTACCTAACCAAGAAATCGACTTTGGTAATGTAGAACTAGAACCTGATTTGACTTATGCCGAGTACCCCATTAGAGTCTTAGATCGGAAAGATCGAGTCACTCGTAGACGTACAATCAAGTTCTACAAAGTACAATGGAATCAACACACGGAAGATGAAGCTACTTGGGAGTCCGAGGATTACTTAGAAGAGAACTTTCCTGACTTCTTCGCTTCTATCTAGTTGCAATACCTTGTCTATATTGTAACTTGTCTTGTTGTTAATAGAATGGAAAACCCCCTCAATAGCCTTTTGAATAAAGTTATGATGTGTTAGCTTGACACATTTCCTTTTCCATTACTTAGCCTTAAGTTTTAAATCTCGGGACGAGATTTCTTTAAGGGGGAAGGGTTGTAACACCTCTGGTGTTTTGACCTAATACTAAAATTTTACATGTCATCATGTGCATTGCAAAGCATTCATATAGTATAAAGTTTTGAATGCATTCACTAAATAAGGTTTATTTCATAATGTTGTTATTTCATGTGATGTGTTTCAAAAACCCTAAATACAGATCATGACCACAAGGGTCAAATTTCATGTGTTCATGTGAGGCCATGTGTCATTTGTCTCAAATAACCCTAATGGGCCATGTTACTGGTCAAAAATCAAAATCTAAGTGAAAGGAAGACAAATCAAATTTGAATTCATATTCAAATTATATTAGTCCTTTTTGCCCCTTTTTACTAATTCAAAATCCATGAGGAATTTGGGGTTGAGGTAAAAAGCAAAGTTGGAGATTATTTTATAAGGATCAACTTTGGTATTCAAAGTTTTTCAAGTTTACATACAAAATTTGGAGTAATTTTGGAATGATTCAAATCTTTAAATGTACCCCAAATGTGAAATTCAAAATGGAGGCAGAATTTGAAAATGTTTCTTAAACCAAAGTTGTAGTAATTGAAAAGTTGAGCAACTTTCATTTTTGGAGATTTTCAACTTCTTTAGAAAATTTCTGAGTAATTTGAGAAATGAATGCAGTGGCAGTTCTGTAATTATTTCAAAATTTCATCTCCACCTCACTGCTTGCCGCCGGCGCCACGCGGAGTTCACCGCCGTTCAGTTTTCACCGCTTTCACGCGCAGTGACACGCCGATGTCACCGTGGCAAGTTCGCCCGTGCGTTGGCGACACCGGACACCTCCTTCCAGGCTATAAATAGCCACCGTCGCCACCGTCGCTTCCATTTCTTCCCTCTGCTCTGCTCCGCCACCGCGTAGCTCCGCCGCTCGCCGTTGGTCTCGTCAAGCCGCGTCGGTCGTTCCTAGCTACGTCAACGCGAGCGCTTTGGTCTTGTGCTCCTCCTCGACTTGCTCTCGTCGCTGGTGTTGGCTAGAATCGCCCGGCGCAACCCGTCTTCCCCGTGACCGGTCAGAGCTCCGCCGCGACTGCCTTCACCGTGGCCAGGCTACTCCAGGCCATCTCCGACTGCGCCAAGCACATCATCGTGATCACTGTGAGCTCCTGAGCGTGTTGCTCACTCTTCCGTTGACTCTACTGCGTCGTAGCCCTAGTTACATCGACCACCGTCGGGTCCGTGCCGCCATGGCCGGCGTCAAGTTCCTTCCGGTGTGTCCTTTTCTATTCTGAGGCTTGGGATAGGTGCGCGACTTGGTGTAGATCATGTAGGAGCAGTTCGTGTCGCCGGGGAGTCACCACCGGCGCGTTTTGCTGGCCGGAACTGGCCGCGCCACCGTGCGGCTTCATTGTGTCGCTGACAGTGGGCCCAGGCTGTCAGTGAAGCTGAGGAAGAAGAATAGTGAGCTTTGGTTATTTTCTGATTTTGAATAGTGCAGCAATTTTGCAATTTTGTAGGAATTTATTTACACATCCAAAAATTCTAAAAATTTTTGTGTAGCTTCTGTACATGTTCTAGTATGATTTAAAAATTTGAAATTTGAAATTTGGATAAATTTTGAATGTTCAAATATTCAGTCCATTAATTGAAAAATGCAATTTCCATGATTTTTGTAGGTCACTGTATAATTTCAAAAAAATTATGAAATTTGTTTTGGTACACTAATTTGTCATAAGGAAGCTTACATAAAATTTTCAGGTCATTTGGAACAAGTTTATTTTTGGGCTTATTTCTAAATTAATTCAAAAATAAATAAAAGCAAACCCTAAGTGTTTGATTAGTGTTTGATCTTGTTTTGATCAGATTTTGTGACCAGTAGGGTTTCAAGATCAGTGTGGTCGGAGAAATTGCCGTAGTGGTCGGAGAATTCACCGTAGTGGTCGAAGAGTTCGCCGTAGTGGTCGGAGAATTCATCGTAGTGGTCGGAGAATTCATCGTAGTGGTCGGAGGGTTCGCTGAAGTGGTCGGAGAGCTCGCCGAAGTGGTCGGTGCTGACGTGGTCACATCCGTTACGAATATGGTTTGGTTAGTTTGGCTTGTAACTGTACCGCGAAGGAAAGTTGTATTCAAGGTGTTGTTATATTTCATGCACTATGAAAGCATCATGTTTACATTATCATCATGTTAAAGCATATGTTATCATTTCGTGTAGAACCCGAGAACGAAACGATCCTAGTTGAGCAAGTTCTGGAAGAATCCCCGGTTGTCACAGGATTCGATAATCGTGGTACTAATCCGGAACCTGAGATCGTCAACGAAGGCAAGCCCCGGTTTATGCATTAAGCCATTACCTTGTTTACTTTGAAAAGTTATCACCTATGTTATTTATTGCATTAAGTTGTTTAATTCAAATGTTACCTACTTGATGCATTACCTACCTTGATAATTGTTTACCATCCTTGAAGATGTTTTCATTTATAAAGGCGTAGAATGCTTAGTATGCTTTATGATAGGCTTTCAAAGCAAAAGTTTTGATACAATCAAAGATGGCATACTGGCCAAAGAAAGAGAGAAGGTAGAATGAACTAGAGACTAGTCGGGTAACTTATCTTGAATGTTGGGTAATGTTGCCGACTATGTCGCTTAAAGGCCACTCATTGTGGATCTTCTGAACGAGACACTTTGTAGTACTGGTCACATACTCTGGTAAGCCTACTTCGGCTAATCCGATACTAAGACGAATGCCCGCGCACTGGGAGTGGAGAGATGGCGGGAGTAGCGTGTACCCTCGTGGCTGGAATGTGGCCGGATTTGAGGTGTGCTGTACTCTCGGGTGGCGTGGAGACGGCTTAGTATAGGAGGATCCGGTAGCGAGGTTGATATATGCAAGATTAAGTTCTACATATGTCGTGTGATAAGGAATCCCCAGCTGGGACTTGAATCAATTCGAATTGCCGATGCTCCGCGGATATGGAGACTCGATTCATTACAGAAGCAATGTAGTACTGGTGAATTACTAAAATATGAGAAAAAGAATGGAATGAGAAGGAATGGAATATGGGAAATGTATATTTAGTTGAGCTAATGAACTAAAAGAACTTAGTGGCAAACTTGAAAATAGAATGAAGGATAGTAAGCTTTTGGCAAAGAACTTTTGAATCTTGCTACATCCTTACCTTGCCCCAAATCCCTGCATCTCTAAAGTCTTACACCCCGTTACGTCGGGTTAGTCTTGTTGAGTACCTTTGTACTCAGGGTTTGTTAACCCTTGTTGCAGGTGAGTCGCATGCGCAGGCTTGTTTTGGTCCCTGCTGCATGTCAGTGTTTGAAGTCAACGATGATGATGAGGAGTAATGAATGGCCTTTGGACAAGGCACTAGTTTGTATGATAAATAAAGTTAATGTAATATTATCCCGCTACTATGGTCATATGACACTTATGGTATTGTAAGTTTGAAAACAACTGGTTTGTAATAATACTGTCTTAAGACTTCCGCTATCTTTTACTCTGGTATATATTTGAATAAACTGTTGTAATCTGCAATGACTGTGATTGAGATCTTGTTTGAAAAGAGAATCGTGGATGATTCGGGTTTCCCGAGGACACCCGACAGACCTGTTGAGTTGTTGGGAACTCGTGTACGCTATCCGAGGTCTGTTAAGACAACGATAGGTGCATGTGGGCCCGATTCCTTAGGAGGTTCTGCCACATGATCAGCCCATAGAGGTCATCGTGGATGAGCTCGAGAGCATCCTTCATGCGAAACTTGGCTGCCTTTGGGAATGGCACCTTCCTCTGCTTCCTGACCAGGCAGTTCTCACACAGCTCGCCTCCATGCTTGATGTGGGGTAGCCCTCGGACCATCTTCTCCAGCCGACCAAGCGCGTCGAAGCTAAGATGCCCGAACTAGGCATGCCACATCCACGGTTCCTCGGAGTGCCTTGCCGCTAGGCACACCAGCTGCTCTACCTTTAGGTCGAGCAGGTACAACTGGTTTAGGGACCTCTTCACCTTGGCAAGAAGTCACTGCTCCCGGTCCCTGATCCTAAAGACTCCGTCCTTGATTAGTACCTCGCTACCGCGCTCATCCAGCTGACCAATGCTGATGATGCTGGAACGCAGCTATGAGATGTAATATACATCCATTAGCGCGCGGTGCTCCCCATTCTGGCACCTGAAGATGATGGTGCCGCACCCTTGGATTGCCACCCTTGAGCCATTACCAAACTTCACCGTACCAGTAACATCATCGTCGAGCTCAGAGAAGGATGCCTTGGAGCCCATCATGTGGTTGCTGGCACTAGAGTCCAGATACCACTGTTGCTCCTGGTTGGCACCCACACTTCTAAGGTGGACTTAGGCGTGTGGTTCGTCGAGGTTGACGGTCTTCAGGGCCTTCCCAGGTCCTTCCACCGTCGTCGCTTCTTCCCTCTCCTCGGCCTCGACGTCATGCAGTGCACAGAATGTCACCATCAGGATAGTGGCCTCATCCTCATCATCGGCTTGCGCCAAATGAGCATCAGCCTTCTTCTCCTGCTTGTGATTTGGACACTCCTGTGCCTAATGGCCTATCTTCCCACAGCACCTGTAGGCGTTGGGGTTGACCTACTTCTTCTTCTCCGAAGAAGCCTTGCCACGGCGCTTGCCATCGCCACCGCGGCTAGAGGAGGCTGCCTTCCTGGAGTTTCTCTGAGCAGCCCACTCCTCTTCCGTCAGCAGGAGTTTCCCACTATCCTTCTTTGCTATCGCCTGCTCTAGGCGCTCCTCCATCGCTCGTAGATGACTTGTCACATCCTCAATGGTGAGGGTGGATAAGTCCAGCATCGTCTCTATGGAGAGAGCGATCTAGATGTACTTTGCCGGCACGAAGTGCAGGTACTTGGAGACCGCCTCTTCTTCGTCGATGGTGACACCATGGCTCTTCAGCTTGCTGATGAGCGTCTGCAGGTAGAGGGAGAAGTCCTCCACCATTTCACCATCCTTGAACTTGGGGTTGGCGTATTTCTGCTTCAGAAGCTGGGCCGTCGCCTTCTTTGCATGGTCTGAACCGACGCGCATCGCTGCAATAGCCTCCCACGCCTCCTTAGCCGAGCTCTTCGTCCCCAATAGCTCCATGTACTCCGCCGATACAACAGCGACGATAGCCTCCAACGCTGACATGTCATCTTCTTTATTGTCGATGCCCTTGTCAACATCATTCCAGAGCCGTCGGGCTCTGAGTTTGACCTTCATGGTCACCGACCACTCTCCATAGTTGGTGCGAGTCAGCGTCGGCCAATTGGTGTCGTTGACCTCCCGCACTGTGCGAACAATGACCTCCGGTCGTGGCTGGGTGGCCACAGCAGTGCCACTGCTGTCGCCCATTTTTGAGCCGCCCATCATCGTCAGCGGTTAGTCTGGCGACGGTGCTTGTACGGTTTTGATACCACTCGTTGGCCCACAGAATCATCGGTTCAGGTGAGTGAACCACTCACCGGTCTTGCCGAGCACCCACTAGCCATGCCGACCACGAACAAGCGTTGTCTGTCTCCACGCACTATGGCTAGAGCTAGAAGAAGAAGGGAGAACAGAGCATACACATAGTACAAAACACCAGCGTTGGTCGAATCCCTGTATAGGAGATGGCAAATCTGAACTCTCTTTACTGAATTGCTGTGGTAGTCTATTTATACAACTCTATCCATCTAGTCCCAATACAGCTGCCTTGCTGCAACAGTGACTAGATAACATACAGGACTAACTCTACGCCGGCCTCTGCATGTGGCTACAGTGCTGCAGGTGAGCCGTGCGGCGCCTGCACCTTTTCGGCTATGCCTTCCCTTACTGTGTTCACACAAGGTAGTAGTAGATTATCTAACAGTTAGTTGGAACAATTGGCAGTAAGATAGTTGATACTGATAGACATCAGTGAAGTGCTGGACATGTACATAGTATGAGATATGAAAGGTATAAGGCTAACTGCACCTCGAGTTCAGTTTGCAGCAGCGCCAAGTTTGGTCGCTCCATCCATCATACCTCCCTCCCTATCTCTCTTCAGCTACCCAAATCTAAAATTCGTAGGCATCCTAGAAATTTTGAGAATTAATTAACTAAACAAATGTGTTAAAGTTTCAGCCAGTGATATGGGGGGCAATGCTTTTACATAAAAAAAATGAAAACGTTAGAATTCAGAACCTGGTGATAATACTCTAATGAGAAAAAGAAAGAGTAACTTTTTTCCTTTTTGAGGAGCGACAACAATGACTTTCTTTAAGGTTCATTGGAAACCTTGTACGACAAACATACTAGAATTTTGTGCAAAGTCCAAAACGACTAAGAAAACATACAGAAAAAAGTATGGCCCTGTTTGGTTCCCACCTCCTAAAATTTTTAGGAGCTAAAAGTTTTAGGAGCTTTTAGCAGCTATCTAAAACCTCCTAAAAATGTGTTTGGTTCCACCTACTAAAAGTGACTAAAAGCAATAAATACTGTTGAACAAAGACACTTTTGCCCTTCTTCCTCCTACCACTGCTACCCCTGCGCTCTTCCTCTCGCCTTCGTCGCGATGGCCCTCGGCGGCGAGGCGCCCGCCGCCTCCCGCTCCGGCAAGGCCGGCTCCACCACAGGCGCGCGCCCCTCCGCCCGCCGCACCACCAGCCGCCTGGGCGAATCTCGGACCAGAGGAGGAACAACCCCCCTGGGCGAATCAGCGATGGCAACCCACCCGGCCTCCCCGACCGCCGGCGCCGACTAGGGCTCCATCCCGGTCTCTGTCGACGACGAGCCCGACGCCGGCATCGCCTTCACCCCCACCAAGGCACAGGACCTCGCGCAGCTACTCGTCGCGCAGATCCCCTTCAAGATCCAGCCCGGCCGCCGACGTCCAGGGGGAGCAGCGGGCCGCCGGCGTCGGGGGAGCGGGAGGGCGGCCTAGGGCTGGGGGCAGCGGATCCGGTAGTGGGAGCCCCGGCGCTCCGGCAGGTCCAGCAGCTGGAGCCCTGGCGTCGTCGCTGCCTCCGCCGGGTTTGGGCACGAAGGGGCGGCGGATCCAGTGGGGGGAGGGCGTGGACCGGAGGCGCAAGGGAGCGGGGGCGGCGCGAGGGGTAGTGGAGGAGGGAGGGAGCGGCGGCGGGGTTGGGGAGGGAGCGGGGGCGGCGCGAGGGGCGGGCCCGTGCGGCGGCAGTGGGGGGAGGGAGGGTGGGAGAGAGAGAGAGAGGGGTAGTGGGGGTCCAGATGGACTTTAGGAGGTTTTAGGAGGGGTGGAGCTCCTAAAGTTTTTGACCCCTTCTAAAGTTTTTAGGAGGTTTTAGGAGGAGGTGTTTGGTTCTTTAGGCAAATTCTATCCAGATTTTAGCTCCTAAAACTTTTAGGAGGGATAACCAAACAGGGCCTATGTACTAAAAACATTAGTCTATAACCACAATGTAAATAGGATCATATTTAAAAGGGGAATTATTGATGCACATATGATGTGACGCGAAAGAATAATAAGGACATAAAACTGGTAAAGAATAAAACAATTAACAGCCAGATGCTTAAATAAATAGAATATTACATATATCTATAATTATAAATTTAGATAAAAAACATAAATATAGAAAGCTAAATTATATAAACAACTTCCTCTTGGCTTTGCGTTCATCATCGTCTTCATGCGAGGCATTTTAGGCTCATTCAGGACCGGACCCTTAACTCTGTTTGAGCCTTGACCTTCATCTTCAGTGCCAGAAGAGTCATCTTCTGACATTTCAGGGCTCGGTTCATCATCAGAACTGTCACCGTAATGATCATCGTGGATCCTTTGGGGTTTGTTGAGCAACTTGTCAACGACCAGAGGAACGATATTTTTCTCATTGGAGGTGACTAGAGGCTTACTATTTTCCTCTGTGTGAGAAGGATTTGGCTGGTCTTTAGGTGGTGGATGAGTTTGATTGTTTTTGGCCCGCAAAATGTAAGTGGTGTTGCTTGAGCATGTATCGGAAACATGATGTAACGTTGCATGGTTGCGATAGTACTCGATGTACCCCTCACAAGACAGACTAGGGGGCTTTGCAGGGGCGAATCCAGCCATGAAGTTCACCGGGGTCATCACATTTATACGGTGGGGTCATCGTCGTTGATGGATTGTGATAAACAGTAATTCTCCACTAATTTTACCGAAGTCATCGGGGTCGACCCCGGTAACATAGTCTAGATTCGCCCCTGGGGCTTTGGCATAGTGGAATAGGATGAAGCGGAAAAAGATATGGATGAAAGGAGTGGTAGAAAAGCAAAAAGGAATATATGGATGTAGTATGACTAACACTCGGTATAAGTGTTACGAGGTAATGCAGTGAAGACAAACTGGTAATGGAAGAGAGTTGTGCTTAAAAAGAGAAGAGGTGGTTATTCTGAGAGCTACGATGATCACTTATTACCCAATAAAGAAAACGAGTGGCTGCATGTATGCTTACCAGGTGTAGATTGCTTAAAATAGGCGGGGAGCCACGAGTGGTTGTGCAACTGTGAAGGGCAGCGGCTGGGCTGCTTCCTGCGGCCAGCAGCGGGGCTGACTGCATTCATGCGGACATGCGCGGTTGATCGCGTGGCTCCTATGCACTGCTGCGCGTCTTTGGCGCGGCTCCTTCGCTGGTGCAAGCGGCAGCACATGGCATCTTAAAAAATGTGTATGTTTAAATAATAGAAGGTTGTGTTCCTATGTGAAGCGTATCGATCAGAAAAAAAGAGAAGCAACATGCCCCGTTCGCTAGTTTGAAACTTGGCTGAAAAACACTGTTCCGGCTGAAAAAAGAAGCCGAACAAGTCGAATATGGGGTAAGCCGAACAGGGCCATGGCGTGTAGAAGCAAGGGGGGCAAAGGAAAAGAAGAAGCTTACAATGATGGGGAGAGTCAAGTTGGCACGAAGGATAGTCGTGCAGAGAAGCTCATGAGAGAAGCAATGAAAATCGCTAAAGAAAGAGGTAAGTCCAAAACAAAATATAGGAAATGCAAGGGTGAGCTACAAAAGATCACTTCCTTGGTTGAGTATGAAGACGAGGATGCAAACAAGTATGGAAAGGTGGGTTGATTACTTTGGTTGAGTATGAAGACGAGGATGCAAACAAGGATGGAAAGGTGGGTTGATTACTTGAAACGTATATTATTAAGTGGTGCAATTTGAAGCGTTTATTACATCTTTGATGCGGTCGCCAGTAAATTTGGTGCACAAGTATTAACTTTGTATCATAATTGCAGGATTTGAAATAACAAAACGAGATGAAGAAATCACAATTGGAGATGAAACATAGACGAAAAGCCAGCAAATTGTCAGTCTCCAATGAAGACGTTGATGAAATTAGGCTATGTTTGGATACACTAGTTTGATAATCGAATTTACTTTGATCAAGATTTTGTAATAAGTTGTAGGGTAATGAATCTGTTGTCTGTATAATCATAATCGGCATTTGGCATTCCTGGTTATTTCTCATAAATCCACTGTGTCCTGAGTATAAACTAACATCAAATATATCTTATTTACTAACTGAAAATAAGAATAAGACAATTGTGATACTAATTTTTAGGGTGTTTATTCAATAAAAAGTATGTTTCATTAATAACTAATTCATATAAAACCATAAACTAAACAAATAGAGCAATGGTCATGGTATGTGGATTTAACATAGGGTAGGACGTATGTATTGGCAGCGGAAGACTCAACTCCTTTTCCACGGTTGTCTTTTGCTCTCGCCCTCTCCTCAACATCAAGAGATCCAATAAGCTCAGCCACGCTAAACTCTTGTCTCTTGTGTTTTAGAGAAGTAGCAAAATCCCTCCAAGAAGGTGGCAGTTTAGCGATGATACCGCCGGCCACAAACTTGTCGGGCAACAGACACATGAAATGTTCTAGTTCCTTCGCTAGCGCCTATATCTCATGAGCTTGCTCGACCACAGAACGGTTTTCAACCATTTTGTAGTCGTACAGCTGCTCTATAAGGTACATCTCACTGCCAGCATCAGAAACCCCAAACTTTGCCTCAAGAGCATCCCATAATTCTTTGCCTGATGTGCAAGATATGTAGTTTTTCTCATACTTGGGATGAAGTGCACTAATCACGGCGCCTCGAAATAGGTTATCGGCGGCCAAGAACTTTCGCTCCTCCTCAGGAGTAAACTGTTCAGGCTTCCCTTGTGCGGCGTGATAGCAGTTCATCGCAGTCAACCACAATACCATATTTGCACGCCATATCATAAAATTCTTGCCATCAAAATTATTCGGCTTCAAAGCGGCAGCAAAACCACTGACAGAAAATTGTCTAACATTATGTTTTTGGATTGTTAGGAATTTAGGCATTTTCATTATCAGTTTAATCCAAAAATATAACATCAGCAGGTTTATAACAGCATATATGTGCATGTGTATATTTCTTATGAACGCTACAGCATGCATAGATGACATACTTATTGCTACAGCAAGAATACAAAATACAGTAATCATAGAGATTAGACTGTACCCAGCGGAGGGTCCCATGCCGAGGGCATCAGAGGCTCTATTCGCACTAGTCGACATAGTACGTTGCTCGAAGTCGCGGACCACAGTCGATGCAGGAAGATGTTCGCAGTGCAGTCCCACGAACGGATCACCAGGAAGAAGAAGAAGACACCTTGAAGTTCTAGAGAGAGGACTGATCCAAGAGCGATCTCCAGGAAGAAGATGTACGAGCAGTCACTAATCGCTCCCCAAATACCTAATCGCCGCTCACCCCGTGTAGGATTCTCAGAGAAATCAGAAAGCTGCTGAACTGTGTTTCTCTCGGGAGTGGTTATGGAAGAATCTCTCTCGAGTCTGGACTGACGGAAGACAGGATATATGGCTGCTGACGAGAAGAGAAGACGAAGGCAGCGTGAGCGCAGATGTGTATGTTTAAATAATAGAAGGTTGTGTTCCTATGTGAAGCGTATCGATCAGAAAAAAGAGAAGCAACATGCCCCGTTCGCTGGTTTGAAACTTAGCTGAAAACACTGTTCCGGCTGAAAAAAATAAGCCGAACAAGTCGAATATGGGGTAAGCCGAACAGGGCCATGGCGAGTAGAAGCAAGGGGGGCAAAGGAAAAGAAGAAGCTTACAATGATAGGGAGAGTCAAGTTGGCACGAAGGATAGTCGTGCAGAGAAGCTCATGAGAGAAGCAATGAAAATCGCCAAAGAAAGAGGTAAGTCCAAAACAAAATATAGGAAATGCAAGGGTGAGCTACAAAAGATCACTTCCTTGGTTGAGTATGAAGACGAGGATGCAAACAAGGATGGAAAGGTGGGTTGATTACTTGAAACGTATATTATTAAGTGGTGCAATTTGAAACGTTTATTACATCTTTGATGCGGTCGCCAGTAAATTTGGTGCACAAGTATTAACTTTGTATCATAATTGCAGGATTTGAAATAACAAAACGAGATGAAGAAATCACAATTGGAGATGAAACATAGACGAAAAGCCAGCAAATTGTCAGTCTCCAATGAAGACGTTGATGAAATTAGGCTATGTTTGGATACACTAGTTTGATAATCGAATTTACTTTGATCAAGATTTTGTAATAAGTTGTAGGGTAATGAATCTGTTGTCTGTATAATCATAATCGGCATTTGGCATTCCTGGTTATTTCTCATAAATCCACTGTGTCCTGAGTATAAACTAACATCAAATATATCTTATTTACTAACTGAAAATAAGAATAAGACAATTGTGATACTAATTTTTAGGGTGTTTATTCAATAAAAAGTATGTTTCATTAATAACTAATTCATATAAAACCATAAACTAAACAAATAGAGCAATGGTCATGGTATGTGGATTTAACATAGGGTAGGACGTATGTATTGCATGATTGTGCATGTGCAGTAGAAAGGCCAATTACTCTTGCCACGGGCGGTCTGAACAATCGCTTAATTAAACGATTGGGTGGGATTTTTGTTTAATTAAATATAAAATATGATTTAGGAGTATCGAAATAGGCACGTAGAATAAACATTGAATAACAAGTTGATTTAAGCAAGTCAACATTCAAATGAAGCTTACTATATTGTCATACCATCATATCCTAGAAATGACCAACTATATCATAGGAAGGCAGCAAGGAAGAAACCCTGCAATAGGGAACTCAAAAGAAAACAAAAATGCGAAGATTACAATCTGACAAAACTAGTCATCAAAAAGTATGGTGAGGGCTAGGTCAATTAATTAATATGCTAAGATATAAATGAATGCGTGCATGTAGTTAAACCACAAGCGACTCAATTGATTAATATGCTAAGATATAAATGAATGGGTGTGTGTAGTTAAACCACAAGTGACTGCAATCAAAACAACATGTCTATTTTTAGAACCAAAACAAGTGGATATGGGATTTTTGTAGAGCCATTCATGCAAAAGTATACGGACCATAATGTTGGTTATAAATGAGTACTCACCATAACACGATCATAGTACTTCCTGGTTGCACAGTAGAACCAGAGACAAGGAAATATGGGGGGAACAAACAAGGCATCTAGCAAGAAAGAGGAAGAGAAGGAGAAAAGCCAAAATGGAGTGGGCATCAAAAAGGGAAAGGTATGGTAAGGTTAAAGCTTGCATGAATTCAATTTGTTATGTTTTGATTAAGAGTTTAGTAATGAGTATACAAACAAAGTTGCTAATCACAAGGGAGGATTACAAATGGCATGAAGATGGAAATAACTGGTATAAAATAGAATATTATGAGGGGCTATGCCATATGGTTGATGGAGAGTTAACACCGATACTGGCGAAGAATGGGTCAACAGAGGGTGAGATAAGTACGGTGAGTGTCGATGCACACGGCTTTAGTTATTTAAATAGCATATACATCAAGTATATAAGGTTAGAAGAGTTAACATTATATGTTCAATGAAATAATGCAGGGTGAGGAAAATAACCAAGGGGAAGAGGTTACAAGCAAAATAAGGAAGAATGGGTGAAAAAATGTAAGAGGCCTGTGAATTGGAGCAATAAGGCATAGATGTATTGAAAGAGATTAATGGTCATGGTGAATTGGAATAACGAACAACAATTTAGGAATGGGAATGGGTCGACCCGGCCCTGGCTTGTTACCTGGTCCCGTGGCAATACATATGTTGGTATTCAAGCATAGAATAAGATATTAAGGTTCATGTAGAGAGAGAGAGAGAGCTATTATATTTTTTTATCACATAGTAATGCAACGGTTTCAAAATGAGGCTACATACTTCGAGGAAATGCCCATGCAAGCACTACACCGCAAAGGATTCAGATTTCAGATTGGTACATACCAAACAAACATTGACCATTTCCTGCATGATGACCTTGACAGAGTTCCTGCTCGAATTCTGATCAATTCCTTGAACGTGATCAATGAATGCGGTAGATGACTCCTCACCTTCCCATCCTCAACAATTCCTCCATCCAAATCCTCTTCTTTTGTGCAAAGAATCCACCCCAATCAAAACGTTGTTGTCAGCTCCAAGGACGGATGTGAGACGTACGCTGCCAGCCGGCGATCAAGCTGGTCCACGGCACCACTCTTCTTGCCGTGGTGCGAGAGGCTAAAATTGATCCTGGATCGTTGATTTGACTGATTCGTTTTGACTGATTCTATCCTAGGACACGAGTTGGGGTGGACACATGAAAGGTATTGACTCTTGGGGGCACACTGCGGGGTGGACGCAGGAAACAACAGAACTGGTACAGTAAAAAGCGTGTGTGGTGTACAGAAATTAAGGAACTGTAAAATACATCAGATAGATTCTCGATGTGCTAGTTATCCATCATCGTGGGTGTGCTAATGATCTTCTGGTCGAGTTTATACGTACAATTTACACACTAAATTAATATTGTAAGATCCTCGTTAATACTATACACTTGAGTCCTTGATATGATGGATGCAAGATAGTATGATATGTTCATTTGATATAGATTGACGTAACAACATATGTCAATAGATTCAAAGATGAAAAAAGTCTATTGTAATATCATGACTCAAACCGTGTCCTTCTTGAAGGCCTCATATATAATAAACAAAAAAAAGATGTTACACCTGTCATGCTAATTTTACACGTGAACCAGATGGCTTGATCCATCGTCTCTTTGGGGAACCAGAAGAAATAAAACAGTTAATCCATCAACAGGAGATAGCAAAAAGATATATTATTAATAAAGATTAAGCTGTTGGTGGTACATGCGACGGATGTTTTCAAAGCAATTTGAACACTAGGTGCAATACAAATCACAAACTAATTGGAACCTAGCTATTTTCAGAGAGGAAATATGAAACGTTGTGCAACATTACAATAAGTAGGGAGGTACCAGGCAGCTGGACTGTCCTGTGAACCAACCAAAAAAAAAAAAAACGCAAGCATTTTTCATGCAAGATTAGAACACATGTCACACCCGATTTTAAGGATAAAATAGGATACATAATCTTATGTGCGTCCAGAGATCAATCACACACATAAGTCGACAAATTATAAATAGTATCATCACAAGTGTTTATTACATCACGAATAATAAGACAAAGTCTTCACATAAATGTAGCGAAAGTATAAAGAAAAATCTCTCGCGGAAGCTCCATATCACAGGGACGTCAGTTGGTTAACCACAAGTCTAGTAATCCTCAGGAAAGTCGTTATTACCATAGTCATCTGTTACCCATCCGGGATTTTTATCCAAATAATGAAAATAAACAAGCGTAAGTACGTGTCGTACTCAATAAGTGTAACATAGGGTTCATGAGGCTCAAGGCTAGACACAGGTTTAACAGCATTCGGCTTTTAGTTATCACAGTTTTAGCATAAGAGTAGCAACAAGTTGTTTCAATCCCATAGTAAACACATGATCAATGTAAACAAGAATAATGAATAGCATAAACAGATAATTCTTAGTGATCATCTATTCCATAAGGGTTTCAAGACCGCTCGTGACCGTGAGCACGGCTGATATACCAGTTTTACACTCTGCAGAGGTTGTACACTTTCACTGTGAGTCGTGATACCCATATGCCTGGGTTAATTACTCCCAAAACACTTCCAAGGTGAGTAGGCAAGGTTTACTATGAAGCCTTTCAAAGGTTCGTCTAACAAGTTAGGGCCATTAGATTCACTCAGTAAACAGATATAAGAACCCCCTGTCGAATGGCACAATTCCATCACGGCTATACACATAAGAGTAGAGGCTGTCATATACATGATTCGTCAAGCCATTCTTACGTCATAAAGGTAACCACTAACAAGCTAGAAAATGTTCTTATACTGAGCTAAAGCCAGAGCCATGTAGCCCTCGCAGTTGTACTGTAAATCCCGGATGATCACTTACAGATAAGTCATTAGAGAGAGGAATCTGAAGCATTTAGAAAGTAGCTAAACACTCCAGCCCCTATTTCCAAGTTGCTAAAAAGTCATATTTTAATGTTTATTGCATATACCATTAGTCAAGTTATAAGATCATGGTTTAATTAAGCGTTAGCAAAGCTACCCAGTGCAAATCCCATAGGAGACAAGGTATAAGTTCAATTCTAGGAAATCCCTATCAAGGTGACACATACAACATGAATTAAATGTGTTAAAATTAATAGGAAACAAGAATAATCCCATGCTATACTTGCCTTGAACAAAGTGCTCCTGCTGACCCTGCTCGTCAAAGTAGTACTCTTGATCACCCACGAATTGCTCACCGTCTATACTCGATAACCACAATAACATACAAGCATCCGGAAGCAATCATGCAAAGCAAACAAAAGCTATAGATTGGAACAGTACACCAATTAGCATAAAGTCAAGATAAAAAGTTTGTAAAACGAATCTACATCTTGCTATAAACACATAGACACGATGATCACAAAAATCAGAGCTAAAACAGAGAAGTTGCGAATTAAACAAGATTTCCTTTAATAAAATAATAGATTAAATCTAACCTCGAATTTTAAAAGTTGAAAACATACTTAAAAATAGTGTGAACATGATTACTCAATTACGAACCTAACGCAACTTGAACAGATCAAATCGGAGTTAAAACAAAAATTTTATGACTAAAACAAAATTAGTGGCAAAACTGTAAATAGATGAAAACGTATTTTTGGATCTAACAGAGGGAAACTACACTTTCAGAAAGAGAAAACGTATTATGGGAATACGCTATGGAGTGCGGGCTCTATTTCAATAAAACTGAGGGGCTCTTTTAAAAGTTTGCCAACCGAAGAGGTATCTTTGAATATGTGCTGTCGGATCTTAAACGGAGGGTGGAGATCAGATCGGGAGAGGGAGAGAGAGAGCGCGGTCACCGAAATAGGGCCGGGCAAGGCGGACCTTCATGGACGACGACGAGGAGCTCGTCGGTGTTCGCGGTTTAGGGCCTATGGACCACCACTGAGCGAAGCAAGGGCACGGGGAGAGAGAGGAGATCAAGGCGAACTCACCAAGGGACTTTTCGTCAGCGAGGGCGAGACTACGGCGGCGGGTCGCTCGGTGAGGCGGACGGCGATGGCGGCGACTCGAGCTGCTAGGGTTTGGCGTCGGCGTGGAGCAGCAGCGAGGGCGGCACTGGCTCTAAGATTAGGTAGGAGAGTGGCACGACACGGGCGCTATTTATGAGGACGGAGCAGCGTGGCCAGCACGCCAAGATGCGGTCGTGGCGGAGGCGGAGACGAGCTTAGTGTCTGGCTCGGACACGAGCTGGAGGAAGGGGATAACCCTGACACGCGGGCCCAAGCTGTCAATGAGAGGAGAGAGGGGAGAGAAGAGGCGGCTGCGCTGGCTGCTGGGCCGAGCTAAGCGGGCCACGCGGAATGAAGAAGAGAGGCAGGCCGTGCGGGGTGGGAACAGGGCCGTCTGCGCCAGCAGGCCAGAAAACGAGAAGGGAGGGAGAAAACCTTTTTATTTTCGTTTTCTAATTTCCAAAGCAATTTTGAATTGGATTTTGAATTCCTTTTGAATTTTGAATCAATCAACTCAGCACAAAAATAAATATGCAGCGGCATGTATGCACAAGCATGCATGTAGACTTTATATTTGATTTTAATTTGATAAAATTTATTATTTTTCTATGTTATATGCACACACTAATGCATAAATAAATTCAATTCACCTATTTTTAAGATGTTGCAATTTTTGGGTGTTACAACACAGCTTACTTAGCCTATGTTGGAACACCATATAAGACTAACAGCAATAATGATCAACACACCAAAGGACATCGACCGCCTTCGGGAATTGGACTGCATTACATTAATAAAACATAGGGTGGTAGGCAGGATGGAACTCTCCAAGACGGAATTGAAGAAGCTCATTGGGAGGGTGGACATTGTTCGCAGTATGGAAGGCCATATATTGTAGCATTTCTGCCCTCAACTCCGTTGATCGATCCTGCAAAGGACAAAAGTGGTTAGAAACATGTAAAAAATGAGGGGTATGTTAACAAGGAATATGTTTCATACCGCATGTATGGTAGTATGCAGGGAACCATGGCCCTCACCGTCATAGAATTCAATGAACTTCATAGAGAATAAACCTGAGTCATTAATGTTCTTTTCAAATGGAACCCGGATAGGGACATGTCTGCCGGCAGTGATTCTTACGACAACACTGCCGGTTGAAACACAAACCGACAGTGTTGGTGGAACTTAACTCTACCGGATGGTCTTATGAACCGGCAGTGTTGTTGGAACTGAACTCTGCCAGTTGTGTAAAGAACCGGCAGTGAAGTTGAAGAACACTGCCGGTTTGTAGGAACCTACAGTGATAGCTTACCCTCGTCACTATCGGTATGGTTGTGCCGGTTCAAAATCCAGCAGTGATGGGGTATTTTGAACCGGCAGTGAAGTGCTATTCTGACGTAGTGTCTCCAATTTTCAAAGCGAGGGAATTTGCGGGGAGCAGCTTTAGACAGTGCAACACTAAGGCGTTGCATAAGTAATCGACCCATTGGTGAATGGTGTGTATCCCATGTGGACTCAGTGTTGCAACTATAATTATTGGTGTCCAGAACATCGACACGAGCTTGGCCAAGATTGATACAGTATACAGACCAGTGACGAAGATGTAAGACTGGAAGGAATATATGAAAGATGTGTATCCAAAAGAAAAAAAGATTTTGAGCAATGTAAAGTACTAGGCTGAAAGGTGGAAAGAAATAAAGATTTTGTGCACATGATACATACCATATTTGCCTTTTTTAAGTCTGTAGTGGGGAGACATCGCTTTATAGATTCTACTACAGCAGCCTGGCTGCGCGGAGGCTGAGAGTTGTCAGTATTGATGGACTCTGACTTTATAATATCCTGTATGGATGATTGGCATGCTGTAATATTGTAATAATAAATAGAAAAGTGAAATGAATAATTTGAAAATGTATGGACATACCGAAATAAGAGGTTCAAGAAATATTCGGTACCCATGGCAATAAGGCCGAACAATTAGGTCATCTTCGGTTATGCATTTTATGAATCCATCCATGAAAACAAAGTCTATGAACTTCCCATCAGCAAAGGAAAGTGCAATATCTTGTCCAGTCAGTGATTGTGTCCCAAAGTGCATTAAAGTTTTCCTGAATGGAGTTCACTAAGAATTAACAAAAATGGAAGAAAGAGTACGATATATTGAAAATGGAATGAGAAGGAACCTTTTCAATGGAGAGTCATCTGCACACAGGAAGGAATGCATCCACAATGAAAGCTCTAAAAAAGGTGGAGGACGAGACATAATTCCATATTTGAATGGTGAACAAAATTTGAATGGTTTCTTGGTTAATCTCGTTCCTGGAAACTTCAACAAAGGCACATCATCTAGAATCTGTAACTTGAAGACACAAGTGTTGTCCTCTCCGATGGTTGGGTTACAGCTTTCCTCGGCATTTGGACCAGGGGGAGAGGTATGGTCGCGACAGGGATGGAGGGAGGCAGATGAAGAAGGGTTACATAGAACAGAAGATAAGCCTGTGGCTAAAGGAATAAATAAGGAAAGTATAAGATGGTTAAATAGTATAATTTAATGCTTGAAATAAAAACTGAATAAGAAATAACAATATGAAATAGGGTATGGTGGACAAATAATCGAACGTTCAAAGAAAAACAGTAGAAAAACATAACAAAATTGGTTTACAAATTTAAAATCAAATAAAGGGTGCTTCATCAGCACTCAAATAATTTGGATTAAAGAGTTATTTTCGGTCTAAATAATTTAAACATCTTTAATTTTATTTTAAAAAGCCCCTTTATGGCCTATAAGTTGCAGCAAGATGCTAGTTTCCACCTTTTCTTTCCATTTTGGTACACAAAAAGGATCAGCTAAGTCAAGTTGGAATTCAAGAGTGCTGGTATCTGAAATCTAAGATTTTGGGCGCAACAATGAAGGATGCTTCACTGCCTGCAGCTACTTCAGTCAGTGGCAGTGATAGACAGGTAAAAGTTTAATACAGGATTTTGAGTTATTATTTATAGCGAATGCATATCACAATACAAATTGCATCATTAGTTTTGGTCAGCGAGCTTGTGTCTGAAGCCAACTATAAGATGCAGACAACTAAGCAATGGATCTGATCATGTAAAAACCTTTTATAGGTGCCATGGTTTTGATCTATTTATTATTGACTGTGCTTGTGGTTAGTACTGCATCTATTGTGTATGTTGATAGCTTTTTTTTTTGAAAACGCAGGAGAGAAAGTGGTAGCTGTACTTACATGATTACCTATGTTTGCATGATAAAGTGGCACCTTTTGCACTAACTGATCCTGAAAAAAGAGCAAACTAAGAAAACTAGTAATAGAGCTTAGTAAATGCATATTAGAAATAAGAAAATCATAAGATAATTTTATGAGTTGTTAAGAAAGAAGGGTGGTATAAGTTGTGAGACAACCTTAGACGAACTATCATGTCCAAGTGGAATTAGTTTAGCACTCGTGGATGTATCCACATGAGCATCAGATATGACATCTATACTCCTGTTCGCAGCGGAGGATTGACGATGGGTTGATGGGTGGTCAATTGACGACATAAGTGAAGAATTTTGTAACCCACATGCTGAAAATACAGTTGGATGAAAAATTCGAGAAAAAAAATTATACATAAAAACTATGAAGCCAAAAAGAAACGCATGGTAACCCTCTGTGGAAGTGTTTGGGCTGCGGTCTTCCATAGTGGCATTTGCTAATGGGGCAATAATCGGCGTCTAAACTGGAGTTTCTGAAAGAATAGTATGATCAGCTGGGAGAAAGAAGAAAGCTGTGTGGACGGATTGGGAATATCATTTATGGTTTCAGTTTGAAGTTTGAAAAACTGAATTGTAACTATGGATGTCCATACCTGAGGTGACAAATAAATTAGGGCCATGATAGAAATCTGCTGTATGCCTAGACGAATTTCCTGTGTAAAAGGAAATGAAATGTCACGTCGTTCGAACAGTGGAAAAGTAACGGAGAATATGAGGAAAACAAACTATGTGGGGCGAACCAGAAGATACACCATCAACAGGTAAATGATCGGAAATGTGATGGGATGAAACTACACCGTGAACAGGTGAGCCAAACGGGCCAGTCGGTGGCGTCGTGTTAAGTGAGCTAGGACCTGCTAATGTAGAAGGCATGAAACATTATGAAAATGACATATGAAAAGAAATACAAAGCTGGGGTGTTGCAAACATGCAACAGCATGAGTAGAGTAAACCTGGAGTGTTGCAAATGGTTGCATGGTCAGGCATCTGTCTCGAAAGTAAAGTTTGAGCAGAAACAAAGCTGCAATGACGGTAAATCTCATGTCCTGGGGATAAATGGACAAATTTTGTCAGTAAAATTGATGCATAACAATCAGACATAGGGTAAGATGACTTAATTAACAAATATAGGAAGAGTTTGCCTGGCGATGGTGGCGAGGTACGAAGGACAGGATCACGGGTATCATGATCACTGTGTGTATGCATCGTGCTGGAAGTGTCACCTGGAATGTTGTTGTCCCCAGATTGTGATGCAACGAGTTCATGTAAGATTGGACGGCATTGTTCGGCTAGCTTAGTCTGGGCCCTCACAATGTTTCCCACCGATTGCTCAATGGACCTTGTGTTCTGAGAGAGCGTATTATCAAACTGAGCAAAGAAACCCTGTACTCTCTCTTTACGCAGGCCAGTAAGACCATCTATCGGCTGAGACAGCAAATCCTGGAGGCGTGGGATGTCAAAGTGGAGCATTCCTGGCGTAGCAACATTTGTGGGTTGCAAGGGAACACTACGGACATCTGCAGTAGCATAGCAGGTGGTATTCCGGCTCTTGAACTGTAAGAGATAAAGTCAGTGACGAAAACATGAATCCTATTAATATGGTTGAAGGAAGTGATGAATAATATTACAAAGGAGATAGTTGTCTCACAGGTTGGAAACCAAAAGTCTGAGCACCAGCGCTAGATACAATTGTATCAGCAACCGTTAATCACTCTAATAGAGCATTATAAAAAAAAATGTGATGCGTGGAGTGGAAGTCCGGTCAACCGGGGAGAGGGTGTGGTCAATGTTGTCGAGATAGTACACCTGTTGATAAAAAATAGGTATATAAATAGGTAAGAGATATAAATTAATAAGGTATGAGTTGAACTTCAAATAAAGGACTTAGCAGTTAATAAGAGAAAGAAATCAAAATACTGAGTTAGGATATATGATACTGTGAACAGGATGAATTATGGAGAATCAAAACAAGAAGTGAAAGGAAAAATTAGTAGGTGAAAGGTGAATTGACAGTGAGGTAGGTGAATAACAAAGGGATGCATACAGGAACAAGGAAAATATCATCATTATAAATTGACTAGTCATTTAAACATCCTAAAAAAACATAAGAACACATCGAGGTAGCTGAATTAAATAATCATAGGGAAGAGAAGAATTTTACAATTAGGAAAATGGCACAGCCATAGATGGTTTGAGTGAGATGATTTTTGTCCCCATCGTGCCATCTGTGAACAGCAAGCTGGAGATCATTGAATACAGCCTAGGACCGGTCAACAACTCCATGCAATCGATGGTCCAGTGTCCTCTTGATGTCAAGTGATCCAATAGTGTTACTGCAGCTAGGAAATAGAAGCCTGTTGCAGAGTATCATGAAGAAGCATCTCTTCATGAGGAGGTTCACATTTCCCTTTAAGATCTCTTGTTGCAAATTTGATATATGTATGTCACAATCTTCTGTGAGATCTTGGTTTAGATCAGATATAAGCTGCTGGCGAAATATAACACCTTCCTTCCATGAGAGTAGCTTTAAGTTTTCACCACCTATAGGCAAACCAAGAACCATGCTAATGATTTGTGGTGTGATCGGAAGGACCTTTCCTGCACC